>NW_026252573.1:0-29978 GCF_025094135.1 Mucor mucedo | reverse complement strand
CTATTGCCAACATTGCTCGTCCTTTTCTTGAACGTGATCCCCGAACCCAACGGTTTTCAATATGTATTATTGTCAGAATCGAAGATTACTCGTGCTGAAACCCGCAGGCGTTTCAAGTTAGCTGGTGTCGATACAGGTCGTATCATCGATATCACGTTTCCTGCCACTGCTGGTGTTCTGGTGTTCTTGGGTTTCAGTTGTACGCTCCTGTTTTTACCAACGTTATGAATATAGCCAAGGTCAATATCATCAAGGATTTCGATCCTCTTGATCCCAAGCTCTTGCAAATCCAGTGTATCTTTCCTACCCAACGAGGCTCGTGCCAACATTGCTGCTGACCTCAACTCCAATCGATGCAACACGCCCTCCTGTACCTACGCAACACTCGTCCCATCAAGTTAAGGCTGTTGGTTACTCTATGATAACTTAGGTTATATCAGTGAAGAGGATCTTTTTGCAATTCTTGCTACTCCTCGTCAAGATCCCAAGGCCCCTCTCCACGATGATGCAGCCAAGCTTTTTAATACCAAGCCTGGTGATCGTCCTGCCCAAACCCCACCTCCAGAAACTGACGCTATGGAAGATATTGATATCGAAGCCATTTCGATACGGCTCCTGAGTCTGACGAAGGCGGAATTAAACAAGTCTCTGATGACGAACTTTAATTATGTCGACCCTCCTTCCTTTCAATATTAGTCTCTTTAATGCAAATGGCCTAAAAACCACGACCATTTCAGACCCACTCTCCCACACTCTTTTTTCCGACCTCCTCCTCATCACCGAAACCTGGCTAACGCCCTCTATGCTTTTACCAACTGACTGGCCTCAGTATCACTGCTATGGTCAGAAAGTCCAATATGCCAACAATCGTGGAAAAGGTGGTATAACCGCTTTATTAAATCCATCATGCAACTATTCTATCCTTCAACTCCCTTCGACCAATGATCACACGCTCTCTCTAAAAATTGATGCTCTTCGTGTTCATTGTGTGTACCTTCCTCCATCTATGCCAAACGATCAAGTTTTCGACATCCTTGAATCCATTCCGCTCCTTCCCAACACCATCATCTGTGGTGATTTCAATGCTCGTCTCGGTTCTTTTGTCGGTGACCATCATTCGAATCCTCGTGGTAATCGCCTCTTGTCCTGGTGTACAGATCGTCAACTGCATGTTTTAAATGAGACACTTGCTCATGGTATTGCTACCTTTACTGGGTCTCGACTCGGTCAGGAAATTAGCAGTATCGTTGACTTGTTCATCACTAACATTGATCCCTCCACGCTCATTAACTCCTCTCTCCACGTTGAATCTGACCTCTCTCTTAGTTCTGATCACCGTCTTATGACTCTGTCGTTCGACCTTGATCCGCTCCCAGATGATGTCAATCACGTTCTCGATCGTCCCTTGGCTCCTCGTAGATTATGGAATCTTAACAAGCTTAAAAAGCCTAAGCCCCTCCAGAAATACAGAAAGTCCATTCAAGACAAAATCGCTCCTCTGCAAGTCCAATTAGAAGACTGGGTATCCTCTCCACCACTGGAATGTCCATCTCTTGACTCGTTCAACGATTTGTTCAATTCATGTGTGTATGATTCTCTTGATTACTCGATTGGCAAAACTCCTCCTCGTCCAGATTATTGGAAAAAGTACTGGACTCAAGATCTCCAAGATGCTGCTTCTCACCGTGACTACTGTTACAAACGTTGGCGTCGTTCAATCGGCATTGACAAAGTACATTGGTGGAATGAACATGTTGCTGCTAACAAGTTGTTTCGTCAAAAGGTGCAAAAAACTAAAAGGGAATCTTGGAAACAGTTTAAAAAAGAAATTGAAAAAAACTTTTCTAAAGCAGTCAAGACTATCTCTAGAATAAAACGCCGCAACCAACAGTCCTCCTCTTTCATGCACCACGATGGTCCACTTAAAGCTGTTGATATAATGTCAGAGCATTTATCATCAGTGTATAATGGTTCCTATCTGCCTGCCTCTGATATTCGCCCTCCTCCTATCACCTTTTCCGAATCAATACCACACGACATTGAAGACACTTCCTTTTTTGACGACGATTCGATTTCTATGCATATAAATGATCTTCCTAACAGAAAAGCACCAGGCCCAGATCACCTCAAAGCCGAAATGCTAAAACCTGTTAAAGATCTTATCTCTCCTTTCCTTTCCCTTTACTTTCAAGTTTGTTACCAGTGGTCCTATACCCCGTCTCTATGGCGTCAAGCTACTGTCTTTCCAATTTTTAAGAAAGGTGATCGATCTGATCCTGCCAATTATCGTCCTATTTCACTCACTTCGGTTCTCCGTAAGCTGTTTGAAATGGTAATTTCTGATACTGTCCTTGAATTCTCTCCACCACTGGATCATGCCCAAGGTGGTTTTCGAAAACAACGAAGTCCATTGGACCAAGCCTTATGCCTCCATGATCTTATGCAAGATTACTTTCGAGTACATCACCACTTTCCTTCTGTTGCTTTTCTGGATATCAAGCAAGCCTATGATACTGTCGATCGACGTGTTGTCTGGAACTCACTTGCTTCTTCTTCTTCTTTTCCTCGACCTCTACTCAACCTCCTCATCCATATGTTTGATGATGTTTCTATTTCTGTATTGCTGGCCAATCATAAATCAGATCCATTTAATCCTCATACTGGTTTGTTGCAAGGCTCTGTGCTAAGTCCACATTTATACTCTCTTTATATTAACTCTCTTCCTGGTGTACTGCGTCGCGCTGCCTCTAGTTCCACAACCGAGGTCTTTGGTATTGGTGAGTCTGAACCCACTCCCATTAATTCTCTCCTTTTTGCTGACGACGTTGCCATTTTTGGTACACGCTCTGAAGTCCAACAAATGCTTGATTTAGCCGCTCAAAATTCTCTTCAACTAGGCTGTCGATGGTCACCCTCAAAATGTGCCATTTTAAATGCTCCTTCTCTTCTCTCTTCCTCAGCCCCAAATTTTCGTTTTACTCTGTACAATCAAGATGTACCAACTGTTGATCAGTTTACGTATCTTGGTATGGAATTCAACAAAAAAGGTCTCTATGCTGCTGGTAATATTGAAAAACGCTCCGCTGGTGCCATTCAGACTATGGCTCTCCTTAACTCTGTTGGTGTCAACCGAAATGGTTTCTCTCTCCTTCTCTCTGCTCGACTTTACACCACCTTTATACGCCCCAAAATTGAATACGGTCTAGCAATCTCTCGTTTCACAGCCAGTGAAATGCAGAAATTGGATAGACTTCAAAATAAATTAGTGGGTATGTTTTTAGGCAGTCAACAAACCACCACCGCAAAACACATTACTTGCATCCCTGGCATGCTTCATCGATATAATGTTCTGGTTACAAAAAATGTGTTACGCATCGAAAACGTACCCGAAGATTCCTTACTCGTTCTCCTGCAAGAAACTCTTCAATCCTCAAGACTTGTTGATGTCCTTCACAACAACGCTCTTTACACCTCCCTTCCAGATCCTGTTTATGATTCACCAATTCTTCTTCGTAATCATTTCCGTAAACATTGGCAAGATTACTGTGATGCTCAAAGAATTATCCAAGCTCAAACAGGTAAACAAGTACTCTTACGTGCTTGTCGTCCAAGTACCACCAAACCTGATCCAATTTTGTATCTTCCAATGAATAATTCTGCTCGAAGTCGATTGGTCAGATGGCGATTAGGCCGCTTTACAGCCATGGAACGCCAAGAATGTCCTTGTGCAGACTTTGGTGCGCGACTGTCTCGTGATCATTTTTTGACATGTCGTGCAATCGAACCGGACCTTATTTCTTCCCTTCCTGTCTCTCCTCCCGGTGTAAACCGTATAGATTTTGCTTTATCTTCCCTGCCCACCAAAGCAAAATCTCGCCCTCCCCCTTTTTGGCCAGTCCTACTTACCGTATTATGGTTAATCGACACTTTGTGTCACCCTCTAAAAAACATTCCTGAGGATCCACATCCTGGACGCTCTTGGTTCAATTACCCTTGCTGAACGTTGGTTGCTTGTCTTCTGTTGCGTCGTCACGGTGGTAAGTAATTATCAAAGTTCCCATCCGTTGACCGTTCCCTCAGATCAATCCAACCAATTATTAAGCTCGCGCTACTCTACCCCTTCTTTTCCTTTTTTTAATTTGACAGTTAGTTACACAAAATTATTTTTTTCATGCATCTCACCCCGTACTCGGAAATCGACATATATCTATGGATAGTCCACCTATTTCCATTATTTTTTGATATTTAGAATCCCCTTTATACCCTCTATCTTAATATCAATAAATAAAACCCCCATTGTTTTCACCTGAGCTACAACCCCATGGTCTCAAAGCCACCACCGTTCAAGATCCACTTTCCCACACGCTCTTTTCTGATATGCTCCTTATAACCGAAACCTGGCTTACGCCCTCTATGCTCCTCCCGACAAACTGGCCTCAATATCACTGTTATGGTCAAAAAGTCACAAATGCAAATAACCGTGGTAAAGGTGGTATCACCGCTTTATTTAATCCTTTATGCAAACACACTGTCCTTCAACTTCCTTCTCCCAATGACCACACGCTCTCCCTCAAAGTAGGTGATCTTCGTGTTCATTGTCTCTATCTTCCACCATCTATGCCTATCCATCAAGTATTTGCTACACTTGATTCGATTCCTCTCCTTCCAAATACCATCATCTGTGGTGATTTTAATGCTCGCCTTGGCTCTTTTGTCGGTGATCATCAATCCAACCCTCGTGGTAATCGTCTTCTCTCCTGGTGTTCTGACCACCAACTGCGTATTTTAAATGAATCTCTTGCTAATGGTATTCCCACCTTTTCTGGGTTTCGACTCGGTCAAGAAATATCAAGTATTGTTGATTTATTTATCACAAATATCGCTCCTTCCTCTCTCGTCTCTCCAGCTCTGCAAGTTGAATCTGACCTCTCTCTGAGCTCTGACCATCGTCTTATGCACCTCACATTTGACCTTGTGCCATCTCACGATGATGTCCCCCTTCTTCCCGATCGACCGTTGGCACCACGTAGACTATGGAATTTAAACAGACTTAAAAAACCTGCGTACCTCCAGAAATACCGTGAGTCCATTAAAGAAAAGATTGCACCTCTCACCACCAAGCTCGAAAACTGGATTTCCTCTCCACCTCTGCTATGTCCATCTCTTGATTTATTCAACGAGTCATTCAATGCATGTGTGTATGATTCTTTAGATCTTTCCGTTGGTAACACTCCTCCTCGTCCCGACTACTGGCACAAGTACTGGACAACTGAATTACAAGAAGCTGCTGAAAATCGTGACCGATGTTATAAACGCTGGCGTAGAAGCATTGGAATCGACAAGGTACATTGGTGGAATCAACATGATGAAGCTAACAAACTTTTTCGTAAAAAAATTCAAAGAATCAAAAGAGAATCGTGGAACGAATTTAAAAAAAGTTTGGAGACAAACTTTCCCAAAGCCACAAAAACGATTTCTCGAATTAAAGCCCGCAACACTCACACCGCTTCCTTCACGCATACTGATGGTCCCATGAAAGCTGTTGATATTATGTCCACCCATTTATCTTCAGTGTATAGTGGTTCCTCTCTCCCTGCTCCTTCTCTCCGCCCACCATCCGTTCATTTACACCATTTTTTACCTCACTCTCTTGACAACACTCCTTTTTTGGATGATGATGTTATATCGTGGCGTATAAAGGAATTACCGAACAACAAAGCTCCAGGCCCAGATCACATCAAAGCCGAAATGCTCAAGCCTGTCATTGACATCCTCGCTCCTTTTCTCAAACTTTATTTTACTCTTTGTTACCAGTGGTCCAACACACCGTCTTTATGGCGTCAGGCTACTGTGTTTCCAATTTTTAAAAAAGGTGATCGTACTGACCCCGCTAACTATAGACCCATTTCACTCACTTCTGTTCTTCGAAAATTATTTGAAATGACTATAGTCTCACATGTTACAGAACTATCTCCCGCTCTTGATCACGCCCAAGGTGGTTTTCGTAAACAGCGTAGTCCTCTTGACCAAGCTTTGTGTCTGCATGATCTTATGCATGATTACTTTAACAAGCATTATCATTTTCCTTCTGTTGCCTTTCTGGATATCAAACAAGCTTACGATACGGTGGATCGTCGTGTAGTCTGGAATATCCTTGCCTCAAAATCCTCTTTTCCTGTTCCTCTGCTCAACCTGCTCATCCATATGTTTGATGATGTTTCTATCTCTGTATTGCTGGCCAATCATAGATCAGATCCATTCACTCCCATCACTGGTTTGTTGCAAGGCTCTGTGCTTAGTCCTCATTTATACTCTCTGTATATTGATTCTCTTCCTGGTGTATTGCGTAGCGCTGCCTCTGATTCTACTCCTACTGTGTTCGGTCTCGACGATGATGAACCTGTAGCGATTAATTCTCTTCTCTTTGCCTGATGATGTTGCCATTTTTGGAACAAAAGATGAAGTTGAAAAAATGCTGCAGATCGCTGGCGATCACTCTCTCAAACTTGGTTACAGATGGTCTCCTTCCAAATGTGCCATTTTAAACGCTCCTTCTCCTCGCTCCTCGCGAACTCCCAATTTTGCCTTTACTCTTTATGGTGAACCCATTCCCACTGTTGATCAGTTCTGTTACCTGGGTATGGAATTTACTAAAAAAGGTTTAAATGCCGGTAAAAGTATTGAAGCTCGATCCTCCAAAGCCAAAAAAACCATGTCTCTCCTTACCTCTATCGGTGTACACCGTAATGGTTTTTCTCTCCTTCTCTCCGCACGCCTATACAAAACGTTCATTCGACCAAAAATTGAGTATGGGTTGGCTATTTCTTGTTTCACAGCCCGTGAAATGAGTAAATTAGACACCCTACAAAATTCACTTGTGTCAATGTTCGTAGGTAGTAAACATACAACAGTTGCTAAACACATCACTTGTCTCCCTGGTATGCTCCACCGCTATAACACCTTGGTTACTAAATACGTGCTACGCTCTGCCAACCTTCCAGAAGATTCTCTCCTCATCCTCCTCCAAGAATCTCTCTCCCAAACAAGACTTGGCAACAAATTAGAAACCAATGCTCTTTATACCTCTCTCCCTGATCCTATACCAACTTCTCCAATTCATCTCCGTAATCACTATCGTGATTATTGGCAGAATTTTTGTGACGATCAAAGAGCCCATCACGCCACTACTGGTAAAAACGTCCTCCTTCGCGCTTGTCGCCCATCCACCTCTGTTCCTGACCCCATCCTCTACCTCCCTATGAATAATTCCGCTCGTAGTCGTTTGGTAAGATGGCGTCTTGGTCGATTTACTGCCATGGAAAGAAACGAATGTCCTTGTGCTGACTTTGGTCAAATCATAACTCGTGATCATTTTCTCACTTGTCGTGCTATTGACGCCGACTTGATTGATTCTCTTCTTGTCTCTCCTCCTGGTGTTCACCGTATTGATTTTGCTCTGAATTCTTTACCCGCCAAAAAAAACACAAACCTCCCGCCTTTTGGCCGAAACTGTTATCCTTGCTTTGGATGATTGACACGTTGTGTCACCCACTATCAAATATTCCAGAAGATCCAGATCCTGGTTCTTCTTGGTTCAACCACCCTCGCTGAACACTAGTTCCTTGTTTTCTGTCGCGTCGTCACGGTGGTAAGTGATTATCAAAGTTCCCATCCGTTGATCGTTCCTTCAGATCAATCCAACTGGTTATTAAGCCTGTGCTACTTTACCCCGCCTTTTCCTTTTTATATTTTCAATTGTTTGTCACACAAAATATTTTTTTCATGCAAAATTTCCACCCCGTACTCGAAAATTAGACATATATCTATGGATAGTCCATCAATTTTCTTTATTTTTTCACTTTTAGATAGCTAATCCCTTCCTCTATTATATTAAATAAAACAACAACGTTTTCATCTGAGCTACAACCCCATACATGCTGTTGATACGTTCGTGAATTCGAAGTAACCTTTATCTCTGAGAATGAATGACGTCATCTAAAAACACGTGAATGTCACGCTTCTCGAATATGATTGGCTATTGACTGAATTGGAAATAGACAATTATATCTTTAATTTTATAATTTATTATAATAAAATTATCTTTACTTTACTTAAGAAACAACTGTGTACCTTAGTGTTAGAACTACCTGATTGGATAGAAATAACTGAATAGAACTGAATTGAATTGAATTGAACAACTGAAAAGAAGAACCAGTTCATAACATCATCGTATACAACTACATCTTATTTAATACTTTTGATTGATTGTCTTGTCTCGGAACGATCACATCAAGGGGAACATATTGATTTCACAAACAACATCGCAACCGTATTAACCCTTAAAAAAACGGTGTCCCTAAATATTCTTACACCAAAAAAAAATAAAACGGTGTCCGTATAATTACCCTTAAACAATGCAATCAAGATTAAAGGGCATTACAATGCTTTAAAAATGTATATGTCTTTATTCATTATGCCATTGTTTTGCTATTTACATATACATATATTTATAAGTCAGTACAAACTACATCACCAATTTCTCTCTGGAAATCTTCGGCAATCGTCATCTGTCGCAATCGCTCAGTCAACTCCTTATCTTTAAGGAAACAATTGACAAAATCTTGAAATTCATCAGCTGTGAGTTTTTTAAGTCCACTTAGTGTAGACAATAATACAAGTTCAAACACACCAAGTTTAAAATGTTGTAAAAGTATATTGTATTTTTTTCGTACGTTTTTGAAGAAACTGATGTTAAACTCCATGTACTTTGGATCTGTTAAAAACGTTAGTATGGGCAGATGTTCCCTTTTTTTTGGTTTTTTTTACATACTTCTTAAAGGCTGTAATGGTTTTATATGTGTAACAGCCCTCTTTTCTTTTACACTTGCGGTAAAACAGAAAAATCAGGAACAGTCGGTAAATTGAACCAAGAGACCCAGAGTACCATAGGTAACTCCAATACTGAAATAGTACACTACATGTTTAAAATACTTGTCGCATGAATCTTGTGATACGTCTTGATTCAAGGCAGGAGCAACTGGCGCAACAATGTTTTGAAGGTTACCTTCATATGGGACGTCCTTCAGATTCCATTCAATCATTTTGCGTGCTTCCGCCATAGTATCTGATTGAGATTGAGAATGATTTTTCTCTGGAGCAGAAACCTTGGAATCACCAGACGCACCAGATTCATTGGTCTCATCAGAATCTTCATCCTCATCCGTATCGGAACAAGTCACTACATCGTCGTTGAAAGCATTTTTTCTTTAACGTTTTTGTCTTTTTTTGGTTGGCGCCTTTTTTACTAGTCGTCTTACAATGTTTTGTTTTGCCACGACTCTTCTTTTTTTATTTGCCTTTGGCTTTTCTACGTCTTGTTTGACGTTAAGGTGTATCAAGTAACACACTCCTTTTAAACTAATAACTAACCTTCGTCATTGTCCAATCCAATTTCGTATGCTTTTAGAACTGATTTGATAATGCATTTATGGCTATTGGGATTTAAATAATAAATATGGCGTTTAGTTTTCCCCATATCATCTGGCACTATTTACTTACATGCAGCTTTGAGGGCCCAGACGCGTTTTCTAAAATCACCAACAACGCCTAAATTCATCTATAGTATTTAGCAACGGTTAATTATTGATACATGTAAAATTTGCACGTAGTAGTTTTTGGCTAATTATACGCGCACCATACTTTTTGCTTGAAAAAAAAATCTCGCGCACCATTTTTTTCTGTCCGGTCAAACAATAAAATTCCGAGTCGGACCAAAAATAATTTTTGAACATTGGACTTTTTTCTTGCGCTGGCGCACCATACTTTTTTTCGCTGGCGCACCATACTTTTTTCGCTGGCGCACCACACTTTTTCGCGCACCATACTTTTTCCCACACATAATGGATGCAAAGATGATGTTAAATAGTTTAAACAATTCCATCACTGTTCCTACTGTGCTTTTGAGTTCACTCTCATGTTTATTTGTCTAAGTTTTTTATTTTTTTTTTTATGATTTTAAGGATAAATGTGATAAGAATAAGTATAATAAGGATAAGTGATAGGTAAAAAAAAAAAAAAAAAAAAAAAGATTTAGTTGTTTTGATAATATTCAGATACGTCGTTAACACAGATATCCCGGTGCGCATTGAATATTTTTTGATGAGAAAAATTGATGGTTGGCCATTTTTTTGGGATAATGGCTTTCTTGGTTTTGGAGTCAACAATGGGCTCAATCATATAGAAATGACTGTTAATAAAAAAAAGAACAATAGGTTCATTCATTTTCTCCAAATCTAAACCAAGAAATGGCACAAAAGTTATTGCATCCTTGGTATAAATGACGTTTCCGTCATCATCCCTCCACAGATTATCGTATTTGTCCGTTTTTGGCGTTGTTGCATGCAAGATTACGGGTCGTCTAAACGTATCAGCAACTATTTGAGGGCAGCCATAACAATCAAACCAAAGATTCAAATTGTCAAGACATGGCGCTTTTGTTGACTGAAGTTTTGTGGTTATGTAGGCTTCGTTTAAACCGTAGCTGTCATAAATGGTGTTTGCATACTTTAAAAAAGTAGCTAACATCATTTTTTTGACCTGGATCCAGGCTTCTTCGTGTCCAAAAACAGCAGCACTGACAGCGCGAAATCCACAATTACCATCGGGAGTGGGATTAACAAATCCGAGAACATCGTTGGCATACTGACTATCTAGCATCTTGAATAGATTGCTATTATCAGAGTCGCGTGTTACCACTTCAGATGGTTTGTATCTAAAAAAATACAGATATTAATACCGTGAAATATTAAGCAGGGTATAAACTTACTTTGATCTGAGCTTATTGATGGCTGTTGTCGATGGCTTACGAAGACTTGGTTTATTTTTTTGGCTTTTGTTGTTTTCTACTTTTTTTTGTTCTAGCTTGATTTTTTTCGTATTTTTTTGCTCGCTAGATATTTTTTCGTCTTCGTGTTCCACACCAAGCTTGTTTCTTTTGGTGCCTTTAGGACGACCCTTCTGTATTTCGACAATTTTTGGTGCGAGAGTGTTTTCTAAACGATCGTTTGAATACTTACTGATCAAAGCATCCATGTCCTTTATGAGATCAACGGATTCTTGTTGGCTCCCCAAAACCTTGCACAAAGACATTAATTTTTCAAGTCTTATTTGGATGTCTGTTGTATTGATGTCCAATACGTCTGCAGAACCTTTAGCCAATTCGGCAGAAACTTCGGCTACGGTAGCAACTATGAAGTACATTATTATAAGTTTAGTTTTAAGAAGGATAATAAAATTTGCAAAACATTGAATTTTTACCGTTGCCCTCAAAATACGAGATTCTCCATCTTTGGTGAATCACGTTTAATGGAATTTTTCCATCAATGTACGAGACAGCAAGGATGTGTCTGCATGGAAGCCTAAAATTTCTTCTAAGCTTACAGAGGCAGCTCCCACCAGATAAGACATGGCTTACGTGGTCAGGGTTTTCCTCAGAAGCTTTCATTTCCATCAACTCATGCATTCTTGATGTTTTCGAAAGCAAAGCTGGAAACATTCAATTTTATCAAGGAAAGTTTATCCATGATATCATGTTCTAAAAAAACTGGTCGTTGAGAGACCGATTCTTTAATTGACTGTAAGTTGCGGTAGTCTTCCTAAAAAACAGATTTTTTTAGAATTGTAAACAAAATATAAACTGTGGTTTAGCTACTACGTACTCTTTTTTTAATCCACAGATCAATTTTTTCTGTAACAACAGCCATGCTACCAGACGAAGTGTTGTTACTTCTTTTGATGTTGGCATGGGTAGACTCAACTCTATTAGATGTTCTATTGCCCATATGCATCAAGTTGTTGACGTAATATCCAACCCAATATTGTTTTTTGATCATCATGCTACATTTTTGCGTTAATAATCCAGGTATAGCCTTCGGTCGGATAGAAAAAATTGCAATCAACATAAATACTTACTGATGGAGGTATTTGATCATCGTTTGGGCACCACCCTTTACACACATGCCCTTGGTTGACACAAAGGCCTCGTACGCATCTTTAGCAAGCAAAAATTCACGCTTTGTTGCGCATGTTAATGCCATTTGCTTTATGATAGCCATAAAGGACTTGACCTCCATTTCCATCAAGTTTCCTGCGTTATAACAATAAGTTAATTTAGAAGGATTTCTTATCGTCTTTTAACTGTTAACATACTGTCCTGTCTTTTTTCTTTCGACAAATTTTTTTTAAATCTCAAAATGAAATTTCTTTGGATATGAATCCAGCACAAGATTTGGTTACTCTCAGGGAAAACAGACTTAATTGCTCCCAACAAGGCTTCGTCGTTATCGGTTACAAAGCATTTTGGTAAGTTACCGGTGCTTTCACCGACGGGCCAAACAATCTCACGAAAGCAGTTCATAGACCAACGATAGCGGTCACCTGTCTCGCGATCCATCCAGCATCCCGCAATAGGCACTGTTACCAATTGCTTGGGTTTCTCTTTTGATCGCAAAGTACCTGCAACAACAAAATTCAACAAGACCATTTTGTGTGAATTGGTCTTGTAGGTGGCATCAATAACAATACACTCGGAAAGCTTTCGAGCCTCATCAATGCCATGTTGATGTATGAAAAATACACAACAAATCCTTTCGTCGGCATTTGTCATGTAGCGGACTTGATGACCACTGGATTCATGATTTTTGATGAAATTCCACATGTTGGTGTGATTATCTCGACAAAATTGCTGTTGAATATTTGTCAAATCCGTTACAACGAGGTTATTCACACCTCTTGTTTCAAGCATCTAGTCACCAAGAAAAATTATTATTATAAGCCAAAATACAAAGAGGCATAGATATGTTAAAGAATATACACAAAATAATTTTATTTATTATGACTACAACTTCACTAACTATTGATTTCTCAAACGCCTTCTATATATCAATTTTCAACCTTACCTTCAATGTTTCACTGGGCGTTGTTCCTGCACGCATAAGACTGATTGCAAGCTCCTGGTCTTCTGCATTGAGCTTGCGATTGTTGTGATAAGCTCTTCTATCCTCACTCAAGGGATGATTATGCTCAAAACAGCTGGTTCGGATTGTCCATGGCTGTCCGACAGCTCTTGCATCCTTACGAACATATACAAATGCCGAGCACCCCGTTCTTCCAGTTGTTCGGTTGGGACGCTGCGCAACACTCTCTAAACCCTCACCAGTTCCAATATCCTCTTCATCTAGTTTTGCAATTAATTCATCGAATTATTTTATACGACCTTATCGCAGATTTTAATTTATATTACCTTCACCCTTCTTTGCGGCACGATATTTGCCAAAATGTTTGCAAATCATCTTAATGTATGATTTGTCGCTTTTACAAGTCTCAAAGGGGATGTTGTTTGCTTTACTGAAAGACTGTATTTCCAGTCTTGCAGTGTCCTTGTCGACAAAGGTTTTTCCCACGGGAAACTCGGCTTCGAAAGCAGCCTTCAATTCGATGACTCGTTCATTGATGGAAACAGTCTCGGCAAAAGAAGAGACATGTCGTGTGGCTTCGACACTAACGTCTTCCTCCTCAGGCTCACTAAGACATTCCCAGTCGTAGTCATCAGTCGTTGTTTCCTCGGCAATAGCTTGCTCAGCGTTTTGTCTGTCAAAGGTCTCCTCGAAACTGTCTTTGGGTTCGTCGGCAGGGTTGATTACAGATAAAAGACTGTTAATTAACAATTGGCTTTCGCTCAAAGATTGTTGTGAATCGTTTAAATTCATTTCAAAAATAAAAGTTTAAAAGAAAAAGAATGAAGGAAAAAAAAGTGTGGTGCGCGAGAAAAAGTATGGTGCGCGAAAAAGTGTGGTGCGCGAAAAAGTGTGGTGCGCGAAAAAGTGTGGTGCGCGAAAAAGTGTGGTGCGCCAGCCAAAAAGTGAGGTGCGCCAGCCAAAAAGTATGGTGCGCCAGCAAAAAAAGTATGGTGCGCCAGCGAAAAAAGTATGGTGCGCCAGCGAAAAAAGTATGGTGCGCCAGCGAAAAAAAAGTATGGTGCGCCAGCGAAAAAAAGTATGGTCCACCAGCCAAAAAAAAAGTATGGTCCGCCAGCGCTAGAAAAAATTCTATGTGCAAAAATTATTTTTGGTCCGACCCGGAATTTATTATTCGACCGGCACAGAAAAGTATGGTGCGCGAAATTTTTTTTTCAAGCAAAAAGTATGGTGCGCGTATAATTAGCCAAAAAAAACACCAGCTTTAATCAAAGTAGAAAACACGCACAAGCTGCATTTTCTACAATAGTTTAAATTGTTCACTTGGGTGTAAGGTCTGAGTATGCGTACCTCATTAGTAAGAATGTTGCTATTAGATATTAAATAAACAAAAATTGATAGATGGGAAACAACTTTAAATGAATATAGGTTTTCAAGTAAATTTGTTATAGTCATTTAATAAATGGTAATTGTACACACTAGAGCATATTCGTTTACACTACAGTGATAATAATAATAATAATAATAAAAACCATCGACAGAATTGCAAATAGATTACCGTCACTAAAGCTTATTGTGATATATAGTGGATAATCGCCGTTCAATAGTAGAGACGTATAACTTCCAAAAAAAAAGCAATTCAACTACAAATAAAAGGCATATAATATCAGAAAATGCATAAAGGGATGATAAAAATTGAAAAATAACAAAAGAAAACACAAGGTAAAATAAAATAAAAGAAAACAAGACATAGAGAAAGGAAATGAAGGCATAAGGTAGAAAAATCAATAAACGAAAAAAGAAGCATAATTAAAGAAAGAGTAATGAAGGGAAAAATAAGCATAGCCATGAAAAATTATGAAGGAAAAATAAACAATGAAGAAAGAAACAATGGGAGCATAAATGATTGAAGCACAAGACCCTAAGAAAGCACAAGCATGACATAAGCATAGCATAAGGAGGGGAAAGGACAGGACATGGATTATAAGGGGAGGAAAGGACAGGAAAAACAACCGACTATCTAGACAAGAAAGAAAATCTTACAAATGATTCATTTTAGGTTAGTACTGATATAAACATAGGATGGAGTACATACATTACTTATTTGTTTTCAATTTTTCTCTTCTTAAATCGCCCAGTGGCTCTGTCAGTTGTGACATTATGTGTAGTCTCCTCGGGCTTGGGGTATATATGATCCAAGAGATATTGTTGAAATAAAGCTGGATCTGCGATAGGCTTATGGTCTAAAGTGGTGAGAAAATCATTTTTGGATTAGAATCCTTTCGCATAAACCTTGCTTTTGTAGCCCGAGGGATGACCCGGGTGTGGAGTAATGTCACCAGCATTAGGCGTTCGTAGAAGAGAACAATCTCCTGAAACTCCAAAACCTCCGCAAGGAAAAATTCCAAAAACGCCACTCTTGAACCAAATGACTTGTATTTGTGACGGATTAGAACGACCAGGTCCTTGATCATTCCAAGATTACCTTGCATGTCGTGACAAGGTGTTGGGATGAGCGATAAAATGAGCTCGGACACCCAGGTGTAAGGGTTGTATTCCTTAGTGACATTACCGGCTAATGGTCCGAGCCTTTCGTTATCGTCTCACGACAAATCGCTCATCCCTCCTTTTTTTGTCTTCACCAAATAACTTGAGGGAAGTAGCCCAAAACACTCTTCCCAAAACAGCTCCATAAACCTGGTGGCTCCTTCAAAACCAAGTCCATACCGCAGCAAGATCGAGCATGCCATGGCGTAATTAGCTATTGTTGGTTCCTTGTTGCGGTTATAGAGACACAAATCGCGCCAGTTCAACCTCTCTGGGTTTATGAAAGGAGCACCCCAACTCCACAAGTCCGCTCCAGATCTCAAAGAGGGGCTCTAGACCCAGCCATAGTTAGGACTGCTCACCATACAGTCACTGGGTCGTTCACCAAACTCCTCCACAATCATCTGGATATTATAGAACATCTTCTTCAGCTGTTGAAGATTGTAGGTGCCCGAAAACTCAAGAACACCTTCGTCACTGTTGGTGAAAGCACCTGGGATAAAGCACAGCCCGTTGGATTTGTCGCGGTTTTTTGAAACGAAATTTCGGCTGTCTGTTCTTATGTAAAAAGAAAAGTATTTTAAAAAGACACGTTTGAATACGTTTTTTACCAACACTGTCCATAGCCATACGTGCCTAGTAAGAAAGTAAAGCTGCCAAGGAACAGTCATTTGTTACAATCATGGCACCCAAGAAAAAGGACTCTCATTTGTTTGTTCTTTCTTTCATCCATCTACTCAACAAGGACCTCTTTTAACACTGTAAGCGAATACCGCTGCGTGTAGTCCACAATTTCAATAAAATGAAAGACTATGTTCTTTCTTTGTGCTGTCTCATCCATACATTATTTAATTCCTGCCTTGAGGTAGAATCCTTTTTCAGTCATTAAAAATTAAACAAGACCAAAGTGCACTGACTGTAATATGGCTTCCTCTATGATTAGGTGTATCCTTGTCTTTCTTTAGCAAGAAAAAACAAAATATTGCTAATTTTTATGTTGCACGGCTCTTTAACATTTTTATAAAGTAAGAAGACCAGTAAGAATCTCTTTTTATGGGTGTGCCTGTCTACATAGACAAGCGAAATGATTTATGTCTCGTGTATTCAACAAGAGCAACATTTGGTATTATTGTAATTGTGTGTAACTCTGGGCACCAATCGGATCCCAGAGTTTGACTAAACCTTTAAAAGGCTTTAACTCTGTTTAAGTCCTGTTTAATTGACTTAGGGCTCTCACAAGCAACAAAATTATTTTTTTAAAGATCCCGATTTAGGACTTTATTATTGTTTTTTTTAATTTTTTTTTGTAAAAGGTTACAATTTTGCCAAATAGATGAATAAAAAATTAAATGGATATATATAGGCGATTAACAATAACGTCGAATTGTATGTCGTTCCTAACACAATACTGGTTGCCTCGGCTTCGGATTCCGAAGTGGTACAAGTTCTCTGAGCCACGCTTTATTTTCAGATATATAATAATAAAAAATATATAATTCCCTTTTTCCTCAGATCTTTCTAAGCCGCGCACCGTGGATTTACTATGAATGATCACTCTACAAGCCAAAATGTGGACCAACAAACAGTATGTACAAAAGAACAAGTGGATGCTATCATCGAAACAGTTACCAGACGCGTCAGAGAAAATTAAAATAAGATTGAAGTCGGTTGTTAAATATAGACCAAGTGACTGGCGAGAAAGTTATTAGAGGGAATTATGTATAGAGAATTCCGTTCGCTAAAACTGTTTAACAGACTTTTTGATTGAAAATAAAGATAATTTTTATTGAATCATAATTGATTGATATTTATATGTTTTTACTATGTTTCCGCAGTACTACGGTTGTACTGCGGTCAAGCTCTAGTGTTGGATAATATACTGCGGTTAAGGGTTATAACACCGATGAGTTAGATGACTTGACTGGTTTTACAACAAAATCAAGCAAGCGAAGCTGAACAAAAACACCGGGGAACAGATATTCCCACGAGCAATCACGAAGAACTCGACAGTTATAACCACTCCGAGTTACAACGAGCATTGCAAAAGTATAAACCGGCCATTCCAAAGTACAACAATGAGGATTAGAACACACCAGAAACAAGCAACCCGAACTTTATCTGTAAGCTCAAACAGTGGAAAATCGATTTTTTACAACTCGTATCCACCATATACAAGCTTACAGAAAGTACGAAAACACAGGCAAGAGCAGCAACAGAAATGTACGAACAGCTGCAATATATTACTGAAAGTGGAATGCAAAACGACGATGAAGACGTCTTCCATGACACTATGGAAAAAGCAAGACGACTTGCAGTGTTCGGATATGGAACTACCAAACAGCAAGAATATGAAGCAAAAGAAGCGACAAGTAAAGCGATTAGATTGCCCTACAGTCTCAAACACTTGGAGACTCCCCAAAGTAACGACAAAAATACGCTTTCGACAATCAATTTATTGAACAATACTACGAAGAAACGTCCAAACAACGAGTTACCAGTGATACCAAACGAAACAAGAACAAAACCAACTTCAGTAGAGGAGGGCGAGGAGCTGGAAACTATGGAAATAGAGGAGAAAGACCTTTTTTACACCACAGAGGGAGAGTCGAGGAACATGGACACCTGAAAGAGGTCAATCAAGTCATCAACAGTCGACAACTCCATGCAACAGCGAAAACAACAATACCAACAACATCAATCAGTGAAGAAGGAGCCTCAAACTCCGTCCACAACAGCGTTGATTCAACATCAGTAAAATCACATACACCAAAAGTTGATTCAACATCAC
Source organism: Mucor mucedo (assembly GCF_025094135.1). NCBI lineage: Eukaryota > Fungi > Mucoromycota > Mucoromycetes > Mucorales > Mucoraceae > Mucor > Mucor mucedo. The sequence continues at coordinate 11,669 of NW_026252573.1, read as the reverse complement.
TTACAATCACAAACTCAACAAATCAGTTACTCTATCCCACAAAATGGAATATAACCAGGGGGACGTCTTCATCATTTCCTTAACAACTGGAGTAAAAAAAACACTATCATGGCCAATATCCGTGGTGGAGACAGGTTACCGCTTACAGTTCGAACGAGAACCGCGACCGTGGAAATTGAAACCATTTAAGATGACGAAAGAGGACCTACTAGCAGCAGATCAAGCAGTACAAACATTCCTGAAAGCAGGTATTATAATACGTTCACCAACTCAAAACAGAAATTACCTGTCAACCTTTTTCCCCATTCAGGAGGCAACCAAACGTCAACCAATTCTCAATTGTACAAAATTAAATCAATTCCTATAAGTACAACATTTCAAGATGGAAGGCGTACCAGCATTGCGAGATATCATAGAAAAAGACAACTATATTTGCAAAATAGATCTAAAAGACGCTTATGTAGTAGTCCCTATACATCACGAATCACAGCAATATCTAACGTTCGAGAACAAAGGTGTAATTTACCAGTACACATCATTAGCATTTGGTATAAGTATTGTACCAAGAGTTTTTTCAAAACTAATGAGATATGCGATAGAACATGTGAGAGCACAGGGTATGAGAGTAATTTATTATCTCGACGACATTTGTACTCTAGAAAAATCAAAGGAGATGTTGTGTTTTAAGGTAAGGTCAAATTATAAAAAGACTATAGAAGTAGTTTGAGACTGTTTATAAGATTGTCCTTTATTAATCAATGAAATGTACGAGTATTTATAAAAAGACTGTCTGCTGTGTTCATATCTCTAGTGCTATCTTGAAGTTATCAATGATTAACCAAAAATGTATATGATTATTACATAGTCACTAATTTAGTCTTCTTCTAATAAATGTTAAGTCTTCTTAACTCTCTTTGGTTTAAACTAAATTTTAAGTATTTCTCAGACGTACTAACTTAGACTTGTGATGTAATATCCTTATAGTTCTTACTATGACATTTATTGTTAAGCTTATATCACAAATGGTATCAGCATGGATAAACCTTTGTTAGCTCTAATATGGCTATAGCCTTCCTAGGTCACCACAGGAGAAAATGAAACATTCAATTGAATTATTGACAAGCCATCTCGAACAACTTGGATTTCTGATAAGCAAGGTAAAGAGTGCATTCGAGCCGAAAACAACACAAGAGTTCCTTGGGTTTCAATTCAACAGCGGAACAATGACAATTTCTCTACCAACATTGAAGATCAACAAAATTTTACAACGACTTCGTCAAGCCGAATTACCAAAAATACGGTCGTGTCGTTGGATAGCCAGTCTTGTAGGGAAGATGACAGCAGTAATTCCAGCAATTGGGGAGGCATTATTACATGTTCGTCACGTGCAAAGAGATTGAGCAAAGACCCTTCACATAAACCACAATCTGTGGGCCAGACCGTGTCGAATATCCCAGGCAACAAAGGAGGAAATGGAATAGTCGAAGACGTTTCTGGTACAGAAGAGCGGATTACGCATACAAAAAATAATAGTTCCACAACCAGCACTAAAGATACACGTCGATGCATCGGATATAGGTTGGGGAGTGACATCAGATCTGGTACAAACAGCTGGATTATGGATCTTAGAAGAAAAAGAGGACTCAATCAACGTTCGGGAACTAATACCAATTTATTATGCACTACGAATTCATGCAAAAAAGGTAAAAAAATCGGTTATGAAAATTTACAGCGACAACATGACAGCTTTAAAATACGTAACAAAAGCAGGAGGAAAGTAGGGGGGACAGCATCATTTGCATTACAGAATCTAGCAGTGAAGATACAAGATATCTGCAATCAACATCAACTAACTGTTCTTCATCAACACATTCCGGGGATTCAAAATGTAAAAAGCAGGTCAATTGAGTCGAACAAACAAACCTATTTACGAGTCATCGATTCCTCAAAAAATGTTCCAATATATCCAACAAACATGGGGGAGAATATTGAAAATAGATGGGTTTGCAGCAAATCACAGTCACGAATTGCCGGATTATTGGAGTTACAAGGAGGATCATTTTGCTTTGGAATTAGATGCGTTCATCCAGAATTGGAAACGGAAATGCCTCTATTTATTTCCGCCATGGAAACGTATCCCAAAGGTACTGAGGAAGATGAAGACAGATCGCACCAAGAAAGCAGTTCTCATTACACCACTTTGGACGAGTCAATTTTGGTTCCCAACAATTCTACAAATGAAACATATATCAAACTCAATAGTATGGAAGATGAACAACCGATGGAGTTTGATCGCGTGGAGACTATCCACAACTTCAGGAAAACCAATGGTATGAATGAAGAGTTAATAGAGCATCTGGATAATACAATGAGAGCTACAACAAACAAGTTATATAATGCAGCATGCAACAAGTATGTCGTTTGGTGTTTGAACAACGGTGGACAGCCTACTACATACGACCCGTAACAGATTTTACGGTTTTTGATTTCATGTAATGAATTCAAAGTATCTATGTTGAATGGTTATAGATCGGCTATCACTTCACTACTCAATAGTATTCATCCAAGGAAACGACCTATTGCCGAAGTAGAAGAAATTTGTCAATTTTTCAACGCAAAAAGAAGGTTAGTAGTGGCTATTCCGAAAGATACTAAAATCGAATCATGGGATCTGGATATTTTGACTACATACATTATTCAACAATTATCAGCTACAAATCAGTTAAACATTTATGATCTGCAACAAAAAGTTATTTTATTACTATGTATGCATGCCATGTGGCGTCCTAGAAGTGATATTGGACGAATACAATATCGAGATGTATTGCTAAAATATCAAAATGGTACATTAGAAGGTTCACCATACATGTCCGTGAACCAAAGGAAGCATAACAAAAAACCTCACAGTTAGGAACATTACAAGGAGAGAATAGTAAAGAGTTATGCGTTATACGAGCTTTAGCTCTTTTTATCTTGAACACGAACATTCTGCGAGTAGATCTTCAAGAATACCACACTATGTCTCTTACGTACTTAAATCATTCTGGGAAGAAGAAAAACTAACCGGCTAGTTGCCGTCCAAGTACTGTAGCAAACTGGGTCAAATTCCATATGTTCAAAGCAGGCGTGAAGGAAGGTTACACGGCACATTCAATCATAGCAGCTACAAGTACAAAAGCAGTTGAATTGGGAAATTCAGTCGACAAAGTAAAATTGCATGCCAATTGGAGATTGAACTCAAACACGTTCAAAAAATATTACTTTAAGCGTTCAAGACAACATCATGACAGTACAAAGATCCAAAATTCAATTTTTTCTACGAAAACAATAGCACTTCGGAATCCGAAGAGGAGGCAACCAGTATTGCGTTAGGAACGACATACAATACACAGGTTGCTGAAGCGAAGGATGAAGAAGTGGTGCACACCCAGCCCTGGTATCGAAGAATCTTCAATTAGTTTAGTATAGTTTAGCAACTTCATATATCCCAACCCAAAAAAAAAAAAAAAATTGAATATTAATAGCTAGCTTGAAAGATCTGAGAAAAAGGGAATTACATATTTTTTATTATTATCAATATTATAATGATTGTTTTGACTTTGCAGTATATACCATATTTAGTATTTCGGACTGTTCTTTTTTTTTTTTTTTTTTTTTTTGCGCGGCCAAGCGAAGCGCAGGTCGAAGCAACAGACATGTATCAATATTATAATAGGTCCTCTCAAGTTGAATTTTTTTAATTTGAAATTAATTTTTTTTTATATATAACGAATGATAATGACCAAATTGATAAAAATAAATAAATTCCCAATTCGTCAAATTTAATTCTTTTACAAAAAGGGACAAAAAATAAAAAATGAAATTAGGATCGATTTGATCCTAAATTGAAAAATAGAAGCTCAAAAAGGAAGTGATAAAATGATAAAATGAAATAAAAATCATGCAAAGCGAATTTTTATTTTGAATTTATTTTATCCTCTTTCATTTTTCTATCTTCTTTGATACAACTTACTTTATAATGAACAATTTTTCGACTACTGTTACGGATATAACCAACGAAATGGAAATCAACAGCAATAACATCGGTAATAATCAAATTAACAACAACACCAATACCATCGGCAACACCACCAGAGATAGTCATACCATCGACGACAATATTGCTATGAATGAGTCCAGAAGCGTTACCTCCTCTAGAGGTACAGGTGGTAGCAGAGGCACTAGAGGTACGAGAGGTACCAGAGCTAGAGGTACCAGAGGTAGAGGAGGAAGATCTAGAGGACCTAGTACAGCCACAGGAGCAAACAACTGGGTCTCTGTCAACTTCGATGGACAAACAGCTATTGAAAGTCAGGTACCAGCTAACACTAATATAATTGAACAACGAGCTAGTGATCCCGTTAATCAAGTATCTACAAATGTTCCCATTTCCCAGCCACCTGTCAATACGTCAGACAATGCAATTGTCGAAGAGCCCAGTGAAGGTGGAACTACAAGTCGCAGTTATTTGGTATGGCCGAAGAAGGCCAAGGATATCTTGCTGGAAATTACCACGGAGACGCACCTTGTTCTAGTTGAAAGAAGTGATACGAACATGAGGAAACGTATTTGGAAGTATTCTACAATTTTGATGAAAAAGAAACTATTGGAGAGTAACCCCACCGACGCCGAAAAACTTTTTGCAGAGAAAGTTACATCAGAGCAGATGCAAACACAATGGGCTGGAATGAGAAGAAGATATACAACAAGACGTGACGAGACTCGTGTTACTGGAAATGGGGGTGAATCACCTGAAGATGAAGAGTACTATGCTGCTGTGGGTGCCATTACAAGAGATGATCCCAGTATCAATCCTCAGATTTTGTTCGAAACAGTTAACATGGAGGAGACTGGTATTCACATATATAATATTGATCAAGATGAAGATCTTCAACGAGTAGTAGAATCAAATCAATCTGCAGTTGAAACTGGTCGCCATAATAGAAACAATGGTGTACAAAATCTTCTGGGTTTAGGTAGAATTTTGTATATGGATGACACAGAAGTTAAAAGAGAGGTGATCAACAAAGCCAGACGAGAACGCTACCCAAGCGCATCTCTTAACACTCCTCTTCCCCGGTTAGCAAGAGAAAGCTCTTTCTTCGTCGAAGATATAACCAACGAGCATAGCAATTCATCCGACTCAGATGCAGAGTCAAGCAATATTCGTCCCCCTTCATCATCTCCAATTACACCTGATGCCAATATTTGTACTTCTGCTAATTCCAATCCTATCACGCCAAACCCGTCAGCATCTAACCCTTCCACATCCAATCGTTCCTCACTCCATCGTGCCTCCTCCAATCGTTCCTCATCAAATATTTCTAACCCTCGCTCCACTTCCATTCATTCTGACTCAAGCAACAACGCCCCTTCTTTGACCACCAATAATGTTGCCAATAATTCTACCTTTGATCTAATTGAAAGAATTCAACAAATTGCCAATAATGCTCAGACTTCCAATCGTGAATTTATGCAAACAATAATGACATTGGGAGTCCAAGAGCGTGAACAAAGACAAATCGATCGTGATGCTTTTTTGACGAGACTTGAAGAGAGTAGAAGAGCTACCATGAATGAAATGGCTGAAAGAAGACGAGAATTGATGCGCGAGAGACATGCCTTGTATGAAGAGTCGGCTGAAAAAAGAAGAAAGCATTTGGAAGAAACTTTTGAAAAGTATCACATGTTAACAAATATTCGTTCTAACAACGAAAACAATTAGATTTTTTTTTTCTTTTCATAATAATACCATTCTCGTAAAATATTTTTCTTGACTGAGCATCTACAGTTGACAAATGTTATCTTGCTTTCTAACTAAAACTTGCCACAAAATAATACGATGAATTGTAAGTTTTAATATGATAATAAATAAGAAAAAAAAAACCGTGCATAAATAAAAAACAACGTGCATAAATAAAACAAATTTATGCATCTTCATCTGAATGTGAAAAATCAGCTTCGTCTTCTTCTTGATCGGATGTCGTCAAAACATTGGCTTGTTCGACTTGCCTTAACGATTCCAAAAGAGTGTTACGGTGAGATATAGCTAGTCTTTTAAGATCACGTAAAGCAGCAGTGGTCATCCTCGTAGGTTGTAATGTAGGAGCTGATGGATGAGCGGGTACTACATTATTGGGGAGAGGTGTAGGATTTTGAAGAGATATTTCAACATCATCTCTTCTACGTATTGTCGTTGCACTGATAAACCCAGCATATTCCAAATTACCAGCTTCAAAAGATTCTTCGATGTCACACTGGTCAATACACACATTGTGCAAAACACAACAAGCCAGAATTGTTTTTGCTATTCGCTTGATGTCAAGCATGTAAAGATGTTGCCATAAAAATCTCCATCTAGATGTCACGGCCCCAAATGCATGCTCAATTTTAATTCTTGAGCTAGAAAGAACAGCATTAAAATCCTTGTACTCTTGTAAAGAATTGTCGTTGGTTGAAAAGGGTGTGACCAAGTTTGGGAGAAGAGGGTAAGCTGAATCTACAAGGTGGTTTTACAATTGAGACATTTATCAGTGAAAACGTATTATATATGACTAACGTATACACACCTCCCAAAATGAAAGTATTTTCAGGACACCATCGAGCACCGTCTGTCAGCATTTTATGGTATAGAACACTGCTTGTAAAAACCCTGGCATCATGGTTTCGTCCTTTATATGTATTGGTTAAAGCTGTAGGCAAAAACAAAGACACTGAACGTCTATTCAAGACATACACTTACCGGAATGCCCTGTTTTTGCATACATAAATCTGCACCTTGCATCACACACAGCAGTTAAATTCATCGATGCGTTGTTCTTACGATCCACATGGGCATTTCCATTTACTGATGGCTTCTGGATGGTGACAAGCTTACCGTCAATACATCCGAGAATTCCTTTTAATCTCATGTTATTGGGTCCACCCAGTTCATAAAACTCTTCAGAATTTTCGAGAGCTCTTGCAGAATTACCGATGGGCCAAGAAATTACTTCGTTGCTCATATCTACCATGGCATTAATAAACCTTTCTGTGAAATTTCTATATGATCCTGCTGAAACACCCAAAGTAACCTCTGCAATGCGGTATCCAAAATGTGTATTCGCAAATCTCGACAAAACACAAGCAACCTGAATTTCTACACTATATCCTCCTTGTACAATTGATCCGGCATAATGAGAGGAGTTGCTTAAACGAGCGACCAACCATTGAAAAGTTTTTTTGTTGATTCGGTAATGCGCTCTATAACTTTTACGACTTTTAGGATCATCGTTTAAATTGGGATGTTTTACAGTCCAATATTGCTCGTAAGTGTCCATCCGGGCAGATCTTACAACTCGAGGGGACCGTTCCCCGCTCATAAAGATGGGGCTACAGTTGTAAATATAATAAAATAAGTCGTAGTTGATCAACGTTGACATCATCAAGTTAGATGTTCTTGCCCAAAGACAGCACAAGTCATAGATTAATGGCGCACCTGTGGTACTATTTTCCTCACAAAATAATATATCATCGATAACTTCATTTCCGTGGATAATCATGTCTTCAATCCAGATATCATCTTCCATATCTAAGTTGTCTTCGATTTCGTTCGTTTCCTCATCAATCAAATCCAAATCCAGGTCTTCGTTCACATCTATATCTTGAAATAAAACCATCCAAAGTTGCTCTTGCAAATTATCAAAACTGTTATAGTTGTCGATGTCCATGTTATAATGATATTTTATTGTAATTGTAAATAAAAGAGAACTTCGTGTACATTTATACACTCTGGGGTCTTTTTAGTATTTTTTAATTATTAAAAAATGTGACATCTTTTATTTTTAATAAAATTTATAAAAAATCCAAATATATCACAAAAAATGAATTTTGGTTCGCTCCTATATTTGGACAAAAAAAAAAAAAAAAATTCAACTTGAGAGGACCTAATGATTGTTTTGACTATGCAGTATATACCATATTTAGTAATTCGGACTGTTCTTTTTTTTTTTTTTTTTTTTTTTTTTGCGCGGCCAAGCGAAGCGCAGCTCGAAGCAACAGACATGTATGAGTATAATAAACACCTACTGAGCTGGGAGGGGCTGTAAGTCCCGACCAACACAGTACACAAAACATTGAATGAGAAAAATAATGATTCGCATTGAATGAGCTGGGAGGGGCTGTAAGTCCCGACCAACACAGTACCTAAAATGTTGAGTGAAAATAATAATGATTAGCATTGAATGAGCTGGGAGGTGCTGTAAGTCCAGACCAACACAGTACATGAAACATTGAGTGAAAAAAAATTGATAAGCATTGAGTGAGCTGGGAGGGGCTGTAAGTCCCGACCAACACAGTACATAAAACATTGAGTTAAATAATAATGTTAGCATTGAATGAGCTGGGAGGGGCTATAAGTACCGACCAGCACAGTACACAAACCATTGAGTGAAAAAATAATGATTAGCATTGAATGAGCCGGGAGGAGCTGTAATTCGCGAGCAGCAGAGTACATAAAACATTCCGTGAAAAAAAAATTGATTAGCATTGAGCGGGCTGGGAGGGGCTGTAAGTCCCAACCTACACAGTACATAAAACATTGAGTGAAAAAAATACTGTGCTTCCACTCTCAATTTACCGAATGTTTGAAAAGTCCGCTCACTTTTTTGAAAGAAATTGGCCAATTGTGTGAAGTTAAATTGCTCGAAAAAAAAATCATTTTGCCCGAATGTTTGAACTTAATTTGCCCACCTTTTCGAAAATAATTTGCCCACTTCTTAGAAATAAAATGGCCAAAGTAATGGTTAAATTTTTATAACAATTTTTTATTTAAACATTTGGGAAAAGTATTGATAGAATGCTGGATAAAATTTTGAATGTGTTCGATGGGAACATCGTGGCAGCCTTCAATTATTCTAATAGTAAGAGTCTCTAAACTGCTAAGTTTACCACGTTTAACCTTATCTTTTAACACTTTCCAAAACATCTCAATAGGATTTAGCTCAGGTAAATAAGGAGTTAAGTATAGGGGTACATAACCTCTTTCTTCAATCAAAGGGTCAACAAGGCTATGACTATGAATTGGGGCATTGTCCATAACAATGTGAAATCCTTTCATATTTGGAAATTCGTCCATGATATCCGAGGTGTCGCTTATAAACTGAAGGTAATGACCAGCAGTTGTACCTTTAGGTATTACTGATGCTGCATCACCAGGTACCTTACGCTTAGTGGCTCCTACCACTTTTCTTCTTTTTACGTTACCTGGATCCCTGATACTCAGATTTACAACCCCAAATGCTGATACCGCGCCGATTACGGTATGCTGTGCTAAATCACACATATAGATTGTACATATAATAAATTCATATCTCATCATCACTGATAAATGATAGCTAAATCATGATCAGGCATAAAAAAGGAATTCGCTAAAGCCGGTCACTATTTTAAAGTGTCACGGTATCGTAACACCAATGTCCAAAGTCAAAACATGTTATTGTTATTATTTCTCTATTGACTATGCGTAGCACTAATTTTCCAATATAGATATTGTTATTGATAGCATACTTATATTGTTAAGAGTAGTATCCTCAGCCTCCTCCATTCCATTTATGACAAATACTCTTTATTTTTCCTCTTCTTAAATCTTTAGTTAACTTTAACATCAATAAACTCTGACAAGAATTCTAATTGATCCTATTGTTTTTTTCTACCTTTTTTTTCTGCAAAACTATCCTTTTTAAGCCTACTTTTGCTACATATGCGAAACCCCTCTCGCAGAGGGTGACTCAATAACGGCCTCAATTCCTCGTTGTGACCAAGCTCTTGAACGGCGCATGTTTATGTCGAAACCCGATTCATCAAGGAAGACAAAATTTTTCATAAAATTCTTCCCTTTAGCAGGCCATTCCTCAACAAATTTAGCACGAGCCTCCAATGTTTTTTGCTATTTCTGGCTACAGGGTGACGGGTGGCTATTTTGATACTGAGGTTGCAATCCTCTTTCATAAACTCTGCAACTCTACTTTTCTTTATTTGCAGACCTTCAAAGCTTTTGATCAGATTTTCCACCACATCTTGGATGACAGCTGATGGGCTTTCGTCAAAAAAGTCCGTAAGGTAAGCTTTGTGTTGTTCATTTAGCTTACTTTCGGGTCTGTTTGACGTGCGATTCGTTTTTTTAAAGGGAATGTTCTTATCTGGATCTTGATTGTAAGCACGTTTCCACTTTCTTGCAGTCTCATAGTTGACGTTAGCGGCTTTGGCAGATTCAGACGGTTTCATGAGCTTTTCCTGATTGAAATAAAAATATCGCAATCGATCTTCATCTGTATAATAGTTGTAAACAGTTGGTCTTTCTACCCTTTTTGCTGCTTCTGACATGTCAATATCCTTAGGTTATTCATTATTAATAAAATCTAATTTAATCTAATTTTGTCCTATTTATAAACATTGAGTGGCGTCGGTGGCCCGCTGCAGGCGCGAGATCGCCCCCAGCATGAACGTAGGTTATTTTTACCGGAGCGAAGCGAAGGTCAAAAAATTACCGAAGTGGGCTGCGGCCGCGATCTGGTATATATAAAAATAAAGCGTGGCTCAGAGAGCTTGTACCACTCCTTCATCCTTCGCTTCAGCAACCTGTGTATTTACTCCAGTGCCAAAATTTTTGAAATATCCGAATAAAGGATTAAAATCCAACGACCCCAGAATCCTTCTATCAGATGAACAATCAGCCAAATTGGGCTACTGAACTCACCAATCTTTTTGTTTTTGTTTTTTTGATAAAAGAGTTGTGTTTGTGATCCTCTTCATTTTTCTTTACCAATTTTTAACTATCCAATTTTATTTAACAAAATGCCTTGCCAAAAGTACACTACCATTAACTTCGTCATACGGGATTCGGCAAGCACCAACGTTTTGATCAAGTTGTTTTCCGATTACGTTGTAAACGTGTTTGTTATTCGCTCACCTCAAGCAAAGCGGAACTTGAACAAAGCAACAGGGGATGCGTTTAATGCCAGTGACGCTATCAAAGGTAGAAGGGACTTTCCAGCGATGAATAACAAGTGGATTAGCCTCTGTGATACGTTCAGAACCAGACGAGACGATGTTAATTCTACTCGTAGTGCACCTCTTCAACACTGGGAGTTTCACAATCTGATGGAATAGGCAAAATCGAGAATGCAATAAAACTGTATTGGAGACTTTGTTGTCCGTAAAGTGTAGAAATGTCTGATTCCATAAGCATATTTATATCATCATCAAGTCCAAATAAAATTCATTGCGATTCAGCAACTACTGTAACAATTTGAGATAGGTTCATTTTGTTTTCTCTAGAAATAAAAAGTATATCGAAACAATAGAGTCCTTGAAAAATAATAACGGATAGGTTAGCATTTTGAGTGAACTTTATATTTTAATCGTTCAAAAAGGGTCATTAAAAAGCAAAGTCATGGATTTTCGAAAAAGCTTTCTTTTGGGAGTCTGAAGTAACCTTTCACAAAAAAAAAACAAAAAAAATAAAGAAGTCCTTAATCGGGATCTTTAAGAAAATAATTTTGTTGCTTGTGAGGGCCCTTAAAGCCCAAGTTTGCTGGCACACGCTTAATGAGTGTCAGTTTTTTGCTATGTAAATACTAAAAAAAACCTTT
>NW_026252572.1:0-30246 GCF_025094135.1 Mucor mucedo | reverse complement strand
GTAGTTTTATAAAAATGCAAGGTATATGACATAACGCTTACTTCGATTTGTGGGGTAACATGTAACAGTCCGCAACGACCAAAGAGATTTAGATGAAAGAGTTCCCTATTTGACTGAATGTAGATGTGAAGAAACCGAGGGTCTTGTTCATGTTTACAATAATGGCGGTATAAGTAAGAATAGCGTTATCAAAGCAGATTTTTTTTAGTATCCAGCTTTGACGAGAACGAAATTTCTCAAGCGGGAAACAAAGAGCTGGTAAGATTGATTAATACGGTTATTAGATACCACGATCAAATAATGGAAGGTATACATACATCATTATTGTGGCAATTCCTGACATCTAAGCATACTATCAAAACGAAAACAGAGCCATGTGCCAAAGTATCGCAAGCTGATGTTATCAATGCATTAGGCAAGTCCAAGTCGAGTATTCGAGGTTATGAGTATGAAACTTGTAAAAACGGAGGCAAGCTTTTTGTGATTGACGGTGATGAGCAGACTTGTCCGCATTGCAATGAATTCAGAAACAAGAATCAGAATAATCAGGAACCTGCAATAACCACCACCATCATGTCCCTCGGTTATATGCTTTCACAAATGCTTGCAGAAACAAAAAACGAGGGATCTTATGCAGTATAGAGTGAACTGGGAAACAAGTCAAGTTGAAATTCGTGATTTTTTCGACGGTCAAGATTACAAGGAATTTGAGTTCACCAATCCAGATGATGTTCCTATCGCTTTCTATACTGATGGTTTCACTAACCGCACCAAACAGATGACAATTCACGCTATGATCCACGCAATTACCTTCAACTTCTACCCTTATATTAGTCATTTATGCCTTTCCTGTAAAATAATAATATAAATTAATATTACTCCTTGTTAAAAATTCGGATGCATACTTGCTACAACTAGCCATATTGCCAGGTCCAAAAAAACGAAAGGATTTGGATTTGTTTTTGATGCCTATATTATGGAATTGAAGGACGTCTTGGTTCATCGGATGATAATCAAACAAAATGAGGAAAGGTACATCTAGTATTGGCATCCGGCGATATTCCTGTTGATGGCCGATATGGCACATGTGGGATCCCACACAATACCGGTCGGCTGCAGATTGTGTGGAACTAAAGGACAGCAACAGACAATCGACATGAGGGGGATGACCTTGGACGATAGTTTCGCATCTTTGGGTCCTTCATCCGATTTCAAGCAAAGCAATCCTGTAAGCTAAAATTAATTAGTTAACTACTATGGTTGTAATTACATTTATTTAAATGTCAAGGCTACGAACATATATCAGTCAAGCATCTTCAAGGGATTCCTTTCGTTTTCGGGTTCATAGTTTTTTTTTTGCATTGGATTAGTTACATTTAGTAACTAGAGGTATTGGTAAGCTTGTGTACGATTCCATCATGGTGGATATTTCCAAAAATAATGCTTTTTTGTTCAATTGTCGATCGGATCCAGAGTAAAACCTGTTACCCTTTTTTCATCCCCAAGCCCAAGTTGATAGAAATAGGCAACGCCATTAAGCACTCAAGAAGATACATACTAGTATTGTTCCAGAGTAGTTTTATAACTGGATAGCCAGAACAGATGGGACTCGTGCCGTAGATTGGCTTGCCTTTCTTTTGTATGTTGTTCCAACATTAATCATCGTACACCTTCCAACCCAGAGCTCCAAAATGCAATCATTTCGCTGGTAAAAGGGTGTGGTCTTGCATTAAAATGGGAGGTTCAACAACAAACTCTGACCAGAATGGAAACGTAAGTAAAATGAAATAAGGATGCTTGCCATAATACTTTGTTACTCACCCCCTTTATTCAACCTTCTACAAATGATTTCAAGACTTGCATGAATTTCTTGTTGAACAGATGGGTCATAAGAACCTATCGCGTGCCGTATTTCGACCAGTTCAAGACTATTTAATCCATATTCCGCTCATTATCAGAAAACAAGGTCCTCTACGTGCTTACTCTATAAGAACCATGGAGCGTACTATAAGAAAATATTCCAAACTGATCAGATCTAATAGACAAAGTGAAAAAAACTCTAGTAATATCTTCGAAAAAATTGCACTTCCGGCTTGTGTTGGGAGGGTTATAGATGAGTGCGTCTTAAATTTAATCACAACAGGACCGTATGATGGTGAATCAAGCTTTGTTGATAGCCCAGACGATACTGAGGGAAGTCAATTGTGGGAGCCTTTTTGACCAGTCGAGTTATTGTGAATTTGTTGATGGAAGGTGTTCAATAAGAGGTGATCATGAAGTCTTTAGACAAATACTACCGACACCCGCTTTCTGATCTACTGTTCACACTAGACAATTATACGATTACAATGACTGCACGCATGTGGAAGGGATCAGCTGTATACGTGACTCAAATTTACAGATGGTATACAAAAAAAGTGTCGCGTGGAAACCAGTATGTCATGTTCTACAGTCTATATCAGAAGTTAGTATCATGCGATAGTAGAACGTAAATAGCCAACTCACTCCTCTTTTAACAGTTTACGAAAGGTGACGAATCAATAATAGTTTGTTGGCTCCGTTGTTTTTTATTTTTCGCACAAGCCTTGAAATGGACAGAAGCAATTCTTGGCCATGATGGAGGTAATGAGCCAACATGGTGCTTCGACCCGTCACACGTCGAGCCCAGTGGTCAAGATGATGTCACCAACACAAACGCCCAAATGTGCTGCTATGTGTTTGATTCTGACAAACAGGCATCTGCTGGTAGATGTAGTATGCTGTAGATTGTTGACAATTTTTTCGTCTTTTTATCTTGTCATCCGATCGCAGGAATGTAATACACCTTTTATCTGTATACATGCCTTCATGTAATGTCTCAACAAGGATGGTATTATTAGGGTGATTGAGTGATAAGAAAGTAAAAAAGCGAAGAAAAATGTTTTCGGTTTTTTAAAAAAAGAAAAAAAAAGAAAAAAAAAAAAGAACAGCTTCCATGCAAGATTAATAGAGAACTTTTGACGGTTTTGAAAAACCTCCAACTAAACAAACGTTCCCTTAACCTTCCTGTGCATTTTTATAAAAAAAGACAAACATAATGACACTCGGGCATATCAATATTCGTTGTTCAAGTATGAATATTTACATCTCACTTCCTATTGGCTATTGAAATTGAATATCCCTACATCGGCACTGCCAAACCGATAGTAGATAACTCTCCTTATCTACTACTACTGTGGTACAAGCTGCCAAAGGGAGAGAAAAAAAGGGCGCGATGTAACATTATTTATAAGGATTCAGTGATGGTATTTTCCGGTAGCGACGGTGCCAAAAGCAGTGAGCTTTTTTAATATGTATATTTAAAAAAATGATTTTGTTGGTAGCATTTTAAAGATGGTAGAGCGTTCGATCCATGCATCTATCCAGCTCAGTTCAATTTTTTTTTTTTGATGTTTTTTTTTTTTCATGCATGGATGGATGAATGGATTAACAGGTGCCATATAAAACAAAATGGATGGATACTTTGGCTTGAATGATGAAAGAGAAAATTACGTCCGGGAAGGTCAACTTCAGCGTATCAACCGCATCCATTAAAACCATGGTGACGGTGATGTAAATTCAACTCCCTAATGATAAAGCAAGAGATCATCAAAGTTTCGTACGATCCAAATGTGTACAGATTGCACTACCTGATTTAGGAAGCATTGGCCTAACTACCGGTCAACCATGGCCAATGCCCTTTTAAAAAGCGATTGATCTCTTTTGTCTGTAGCCAGATTTTTCAGCAATGTCTACTGAAGATACACTCATGTCACCGCTTGGATATTTCTTCGTTGTTATAGCTTGTAACCATAGGCTTAAAAAAGATGCAATTTTTCCCTGCGTTAAATTTTCTTTGTGGTAGGGATATAGTACAAGGGGCAGTTATGATATTCTATAATAACAAAACGTTCACGGTTGTCATTTTTTTAAGCGGACAAACCTTTGACCTTTCTTTTAGACCCATCCTTTTATATTAGGCAGGCTTACATTTTCTTATTTATTGCTATTATTGGCAGTAAAGCACGTGTTATTGCATTGTGTATTTATATTTCAGTAGTGTATAGGAGGGTTTGATATAACTTTAAATATTTTATTTAGTTTTGTGGTTGTATACATGCCAATAAGATATACCATTATAATGCTTGGATGTTACTTTAGCCTTCCTTTGACTCTGTTAATACTCTATAAAGGTATTGTTAGAAAATTGTAATATTGTAATTAAATTTTATTTTATTACCAGCCTTAAGTTCTAATGTCGATATTTCTTTGACCGGTGGAGTTCCTAAAAAGTCGTCGTTTGAGTGAAAGTTACATAGAATAAATAGTCTATATGTAAGCATTATAATATTAACAGCAATAAAACATACCTTTTTAAAGGCATTTTTCTTGTAAAGATAGAACCGTCTATTGGTGAGGACCATTATCTATGGAAAATGGTTATGTTATAAGGACGTACTTCAGTTTGATCAAAATAACAAAAATATGTTAAATGTTTATCAAAAAAAATCCCCCCTTTAGTTTTTTATACAGATTACATGTCATTGCTTAAGTCATTGCAAACCTACCCAATTCCAACATATTTGTTCCCACTTTCCGTTATTTTAAATGGGCTATATACCCTTACCATCGTTATTTGAAGGCTATTTATTTTAAAAGATAAATAAAAATAAAAGAAAGAGAGAAAAGATTGTAAGCTAAAAGAACGCTAAAATACACACTAATAAAGAAACTAAAAACCAGAATGGGCCAATCATGTCGACTAGACACGACTATTATCTTCTTCAGGTTCTTTTACCTGAAGGTTCATTCGCGACCTCTGGTGGAGGAAAACTATATAGAAAATAATTATCGCATATGAGTAAGCATATATCATGCATGAAAAACAATAAAAAAAACTTACAGCACGGTTGCTATGATAGGGGACTCATCGCGACCCATATCTTCGAAAGCGTCATTGATAGAGTCTGAACTATGGGGATCCTGTTGATTTTACATTTTTTTACCTTGTTAACGATATTGATGAAATAAACCGCTAAAGAATATTTTACTGTTACCCTTCTTCTGTGTGTTTGGTTGTCACTTCTAAAGCTCTCCCTTAACATGCTTTTGGCACACCACATTCTCTTACACTGGTGTATTTTAAATGCCTTGTCATTCGCAAGCTTTTCCGGGCGCAACATGTAAAAATACGTATCAGTTGCCGGGATATCCTTCCAGTTTTTTAGCACGTCAGGGTGATCCAGGTCAATCAAATCATGCTGGAACGAACGTTCCAGTGACTTCAACTGAACTCGTTTGATGTCCAAATCACGTTGTAAAATTGGGACTAGAGGTGGCCTTTGTTGCTCACCGGGAATATCCTTGCCAGTCTTTTGTGTCTAAAAGTTGCAACAGTACATTAAGTCTATCCGAGACCTTCTTTCCTTCAAACTCTTCAGAATTTGTGTCAATCGTTCGTTTACCTAGCTGATCAGGATATTCAATCACTTGGGATCTTTTTACCGACTCGGTTATTCGATCAAGAGCTAAAACAAATATACAAAAAAAAACTGATTTAGTCACGATTATCAGAATCCGGGAAGGATAGGCTTTACCACTTTGTTCGACGATACTTTTTTGTATCATATTTACATCTTAATCGGTGATGCTTGGTGCAAATTGATTTTTGAACTGATCAGACAGCGCAGCTATCATTTGTTCGATCTCGGTAACGTCAAATTCGATTTTACGAACAGAATTGGTGATTGCAATATTCATATCCGACATTTGGAAATGTTTCTTTTAAAAAATTTTTTTTAATGATTAAAAAGTTAAAAGAAGGTAGGCTAGTATATGTAATGTATTTGTATCCCACCTGTAATATCGTAGATATCAAAATGGGTCTTTATGAATAATCAAAGTAAAGATAACCTTTTATTAAGAGTTGAATGAGCTCGTATTTATACTTTTACGAAGCTGTGTCTAAACTAATAGTAGATCCAATCGGGATTTACTATTCAATCGTTTATCCATTTGAATTGAATAAATGTTTATCCATGTATTCTTATTCGTTCATGACAATCTTTCCATGATTACGATCTCCAGTCTGTCTACTGAGATCTAATATTGGATTTCTATTGTTTCTATGATTCAATACATCTGCGATACAACACCACCTTTAGTTGCTTGGAGTTGAATTGTCCGCTTATCTAAATTATGTCATTTTTTTTTTGTTTTTTGTTTTTTTTTTGTTTTTTTTTTGTTTTTTTTTTGTTTAGTTTTTTTTTGTTTTTTTTTTTTGTTTGTTTTTTTTTTGGTTTTTTTTTTTGTTTTTTTTTTTGACGACATGTCGTCATGTCATGGCGTTTTAAAATTTAAATGACGGAAACAAAATCGAAATTAATACTTAAGGTCAAAGACCATAGCTTAGAATATATCGTAAATGTCGTCATCTTCCAGGAAACTTTCATCATTCACGTATGACACTATTAAAGGGAAAAAATTGAAGAGGCGATTTTAAACTTAAGTTATTGAGTATATAAAAAGCACCTTACATATAGACATTACTTACACCGGTTATGTGGTGATCCACCTACTGTTGTTACTAATCACACCATAAAACAATATTAAAATTAAATCTCATTTCATCACGACACAAATTAATTTCTTATGCATTATATCATATCCAACTACAAGCACTATTTTAGTACTGTGTAACTAATCCATCAGACTAAATTCATAATCCGATTTCTCTTAACATATATAAATATGCAAACTGATAGTTAGAATAGAATTCTCTCAAACTTTTTATCTACTTTTACTCTTAATAAAACTTATAAGCAGTCTCAAAGTACTTTATTGTTTTTCTTTATTTATCTCTATCCTTAACTATCACAGGTTACATTTTCTAAATATAAATCAAAGTTCCACAAATACCAAAATTTTCAAATGTCATTCCCTTCCTCCTCTTCTTCAAATGCCAACAGACAAAGATATAGACTTCCTGGTGAAGATTTTCAATGAGACAGCTGTTTGATGATCCTTGACCGTTAGCGTCAACTCCAAAATTATAAGAGAGTTCGTATACGAACAACAACATCTGAAGATACCGATATGAAAGAAAGCAATTGTAATTCTGCTGATAATGGAGACGTTAGTAATTATGGTACAAATAACTACCTTATCTCCTTATTTTAAAAATAACTTAAAAGGTAATTTTATTCTCTACCCCCGTTTGCATGAATGTTGATGACCAAATCAATTATAATTGCGGATGCAGCTTTGAAGGAAATAAACGCAGGGCTCACGTTTATCAAGCCTGTAGAATCGGCTGCAACACATTCACAAAAGCTGAATTAATGAGCATTCATCTTTCCCAATTGATGCTGCAACACAATATA
The DNA here is from genome assembly GCF_025094135.1 of Mucor mucedo. Classification (NCBI taxonomy): domain Eukaryota; kingdom Fungi; phylum Mucoromycota; class Mucoromycetes; order Mucorales; family Mucoraceae; genus Mucor; species Mucor mucedo. The sequence goes on along the minus strand of NW_026252572.1, from coordinate 22,846 downwards.
GCTAGAGCTGCTTACAGGGACATTGTATGATTTATTAATACGTTTATTCCGGACCACGATGAGATAATGATGGGTAATAAAAATGTACATATGGCCTTGATACATTAAGTTTTCTAACATCACATTGGTAATTCATTCAGAACCCGGAGCCAATATTAATTATTGTGAGGTTGTTGATGTTTTAGTCAAAGCTAAATCCAGTGTTCATGGCCACGAATATGATGTCTGTCCCAACGGCTGTAGATTGTATGGATTGGATGATGAAGAGGACCAATGTATGGACTGTCACAAAAAGCGATATAAGACTGGCACTGAATTGATTAAGGTCCCCAACGCCAGTATGGAATTGATGTCTATCGGCGATCTTCTTTCCAATATGTTGGCTGATCCTCACACTAGAGACCTTCTAAACATAGAGCCAACAGGGAATCAAGTAAAATGCAAATAAGTGATATTTTCGATGGGCAAATTTACAAAGTTCTGGTAAGAAAGGGATTGTTATCCAATCCTGACGATAACGCCATTGGTCTTTACACGGATGGGTTTGAAAACCAAAAGAAGTGATAAAATTCTTTTACAATCATCCACGTTGTGATATTCAATCTGGATCCTTCCAACAGGTAACAACTTATACTGGTCTTAAAAGTTACAACTTTCTAAACACTAGACATTAGATACACAAACGAGCATATGTTACAGCTAGCAATTTTACCTGCTCCTAAAAAACCTACTCATCTGGATTCATTCTTGCGGCCCATCATCGACGAGTTAAACGATTCGGAAACCCAGGGGCTTGTTGTTAAACGTGGTGATATGGAAATCAGTCGCTCCAAAGTATGTTTGTTGCTGGCTTTTGGTGATATTCCAGCTGTGGTGGATATGGCTCACATCGGCTCTCATACCAGTACATACGGTTGTCATTTTTGGGAATCGAAACGGAGAATTCCAGACAATAACTCTTATGGAAAGTATTTTGACCATAGTTCAGCCCCATTCTGACCACCGTAAGACTACATAACTGGAAATCTTGTAAGTATAATCACTTGATCTTTTGTTTTCTCCAGATCAATAAAGTGTAACTACTATAGATAAAATCATTTACCAACCTAGTGTTTTGAATGAGCAATCGACATTTTCCGGCACCTCATTTTTTGCGTTGGACGAGCTCCATCTTTTAGCCAGAGGTATTGGCAAACATTTATTCGATCTGATAACAGTAGAAATTTCCAAGGATCCAAAGTAATACTACACAAAGCGATATCAAACCGTCTCAATCGCCAACTATACTTTCTACATCTTAAGAAACAATTTGGATGTTATTACGGATTGTATCACGTCATCGAGAAAGCATGTCCCTGTTTCTTTCCAGGGGTGCACTATGGCGGAAATAATGGCAGCTATCTGCCATTTACTTCACAAAACTGCCATTTTTTTGGCGTGCAAAAGTGGCAGATATGATATTCTATAATAACAAAAGAGGCACAACTGCCATATTTTTGGCTGGCAAAAATGGCACCTTTAACAGTTGAATGAAGCCAAGAGGTTCACTGCTGCTGTTTTTTGGTTTTAAAAAATGGCATCTATTTTAGTTTGTTGAAGACAAATCATTCACAGCTTCCATTTTCCTGGCTTGTAAAAGCGGCAGTTATGATATTCTATAATAACAAAACGTTCACAGCTGCCATTTTTTTTAAAACGGACAAACCCTTAACCTTTCTTTTAGACCCATTCTTTTATATTTGGTAGGCTCACATTTTCTTATTCATCGTTATTATTGGTAGTAAAGCACGTTTTATTGGATTGTTTATTTATATTTCAGTGGTGTATAGGAGGGTTTGATATAACTTTAACCTTTTTATTTAGGTATGTGGTTGTATACATGGCAATAAGATATACCATTATAATGCTTGGATGTTACTTTAGCTTACCTTTGACTCTCTTAACACTCTATAAAAGTATTGTTAGAAAATAGTAATATTGTAATTAATTCTGTATTTTATTACCAGCCTTAAGTTCTGATGTCGATGATTATTTGACCGGTGGTGTTCCTAAAATGTCGTCGTTTGAGTGAAAGGTACACAGAAGAAATAGTCTATATGTAAGTAGTATGATATCAATAAGAATAAAACATAACTTTTTAAAGGCTATTTACCTGTAAAGATAGAACCGTTTATTGATGAGGACCATTATCTATGGAAAATGGTTATATTATACAGACGTACTTCAGTTTGATCAAAATAAAAAAAAAATAGGCTAAATTTTTATCTAAAAAAAAACCCTTTAGTTTTTATACAGATTACATGTCATTGCTTCAGTCATTGCAAACATACCCAATTCCAACATAATTGTTCACACTTTCCGTTATTTTGAAGGTGGTATATACCCTTACCATCATTATTTGAAGGCTATTTATTTTAAAAGATAAATAAAAGTAAAAGAAAGAGAGAAAAAATTGTAAGCTAAAAGAACGCTAAAATACACACTAATAAAGAAGCTAAAAACCAGAATGGACCAATCATGTCGACCAGACACGACTATTATCTTCTTCTGGTTCTTTTACGTGAAGGTTCATTCGCTACCTCTGGTGGAGGAGAACTGTATAAAAAATAATTATCGCATATGAGTATACATATATCATGCATGAAAAACAATAAAAAAACTTACAGCACGTCTGCTATGATGGGGGACTCATCGCGACCCATATCTTCGAAAGCGTCATTGATAGAGTCTGAACTATCGGGATCTTGTTGATTCTACATTTTTTTACCTTGTTAACGATATTGATGAAATAAACCGCTAAAGAATGTTTTACTGTTACCCTTCTTCTGTGTGTTTGGTTGTCACTTTTAAAGCTCTCCCTTAACAAGCTTTTGGCACACCACATTCTCTTACACTGGTATATTTTGAATCCCTTGTCATTCGCAAGCTTTTCCAGGCGCAACATGTAAAAATCCCTATCATTTGCCGGGATATCCTTCCAGTTTTTTAACACGTCAGGGTGGTCCAGGTCAATCAAATCATGCTTCAACGAACGTGCCAGTGACTTCAACTGAACTCGTTTGATTTCCAAATCACGTTGTGAAATTGGGACTAGAGGTGGCTTTTGTTGCTCATCGGGAATATCCTTACAAAATAACTGCCAGTCTTTTGTGTGTAAAAGTTGCAGCAGTACATTAAGTCTATCCGAGACCTTCTTTCCTTCAAACTCTTCAGAATTTGTGTCAATCGTTCGTTTACCAAGCTGATCAGGATATTCAATCACTTGGGATCTTTTTACCGACTCGGTGATTCGATCAAGAGCTAAAAAAATACAAAAAAAACTGATTCAGTCACGATTATCAGAATCTGGGAAGGATATGCTTTACCACTTTGTTCGACGATACTTTTTTGTATCATATTTACATCTTCATCGGTGATGTTTGGTGCAAATTGATTTTTGAACTGATCAGACAGCGCAGCTAGCATTTGTTTGATCTCGGTAACGTCAAGTTCGATTTTACGAACAGAATTGGTGAGTGCAATATTCATATCAGACATTTGGAAATGTTTGTTTTAAAATAAATTTTTTTAATGAATAAAAAGGTATAAAAAAGTTAAAAGAAGATATGCTAGTACATGTAATATATTTTTATCCCACCTTTAGTTACTTGGAGTTGAATTGTCTGCTTATCTAAATTATGTCATTTTTTTTTTTTTTTTTTTTTTTTTTTTTTTTGACGACATGTCGTCATGTCATGGCGTTTTAAAATTTAAATGACGGAAACAAAATCGAAATTAATACTTAAGGTCAAAGACCATAGCTAATAATATATCGTACCTGTCGTCATCTTCCAGGAAACTTTCATCATTGACGTATGTCACTATGAAAGGGAAATAATTAAAAAGGCGATTTTAAACTTAAGTTATTGAGTATATAAAAAGCACCTTACATATAGACATTACTTACACCGGTTACATTTTCCAAATATAAATCACACTTCCACAAATATCAAAATTTTCAAATGTCATTCCCTCCCTCTTCTTCGTCAAATGCCAACAGACAAAGAGATAGACTTCCTCGTGAAGCTTTTGAATGTGACAGCTGTTTGATGATCTTTGACAGTTACCGTCAACTCCAAAACCATAAGAGAGTTCATATAAGAACAACAACATCTGAAGATACCGATATGCAAGAAAGCAATTATAATTCTGCTGATAATGGAGACGTCAGTGATTACGGTATAAATAACTACCTTATCTCCTTATTTTAAAAATAACTTACAAGATAATTTTAGTCTCTACCCCAGTTGGCATGGATGTTGATGACCAAATCAATTATAATTGCGGATGCAGCTTTGAAGAAAATGAAGGCAGGGCTCACGTTTATCAAGCCAGTAGAATCGGCTCCAACACATTCACAAAAGCTGAATTAATGAGCATTCATCTTTCCCAATTGATGCTGCAACACAAGATAGCCAGAGCTGCTTACAGGGACATTGTAAGATTTGTTAATACGGTTATTCGGGACCACGATGAGATTATGATGGGTAATAAAAATAAACATATGGTCTTGATACATTAAATTTTCTAACATCACATTGGTAATTCATTCAGAACCCGGAGCCAAAATTAGCTATGGTGAGGTTGTTGATGATTTAGTCAAAGCTAAATCCAGTGTTCATGGCCACGAATATGATGTCTGTCCCAACGGCTGTAGATTGTATGGATTGGATGATGAAGAAGACCAATGTATCGACTGTGACGAAAAGCGATATAAGACTAGCACTGAATTGATTAAGGTCCCCAACGCCAGTATGAAATTGATGTCTATCGGTGATCTTCTTTCCAATATGTTGGCTGATCCTCACACTAGAGACCTTCTAAAGTATAGAGCCAACAGGGAATCAAGTAACATGCAAATGAGTGATATTTTCGATGGGCAAATTTACAAGGATCTGGTAAGAAAGGGATTGTTCTCCAATCCTGACGATATCGCCATTGGTCTTTACACGGATGGGTTTGTAAACCAAAAGAAGGGCAAAAATTCTTTTACAATCATCCACGTTGTGATATTCAATCTTGATCCTTCCATCAGGTAACAACTTATACTGGTCTTAAAAGTTACAACTTTCTAAACACTAGACATTAGATACACAAACGAGCATATGTTACAGCTAGCAATTTTACCTGGTCCTAAAAAACCTACTCATCTGGATTCATTCTTGCGGCCCATCATCGACGAGTTAAAGGATTTGGAAACCCATGGGCTTGTTGTTAAACGTGGTGATATCGAAATCTGTCGCTCCAAAGTATATTTGTTGCTGGCCTCTGGTGATATTCCAGCTGTGGCGGATATGGCTCACATCGGTTCTCATACCAGTACATACGGTTGTCGTTTTTGTGAATCGAAAGGGAGAAGTCCAGACAATAAGTCTCATGGAAAGTATTTCGACGATAGTTCTGCCCTATTGAGACCATTGCAAGACTACATAACTGGAAATCCTGTAAGTATAATGACTTGACCTTTTGTTTTCTCGAGACTAATAGAGTGTACCTACTATAGATAAAAAACATTTACCAACCTAGTGTTTTCAGTGAGCTATCGACATTTTCCGGTTCCTCATTTTTTGGGTTGGATGAGCTCCATCTTATAGCCAGAGGTATCGGCAAACATTTATACGATCTGATCACAGTAGAAATTTCCAAAGATCAAAAGTACTACTATACAAAGCGAGATAAAACCGTCTCAATCGCCAACTATCCTTTCTACATCTCAAGAAACAATTTGGATATTATTGGGGATTGCATCACTTCATCTAGAAAGCATGTCCCCGTTTCTTTCCAGGGTAGCTTCGACAATGTTTTTGAAAAGATTGATGGTACACGTGCGGTGGATTGGTTGGACTTCCTTTTGTACATTGTTCCCACACTGGTTGTGCCCTACCTGCCTAACAGGTCTGCCAAAAATAACGTCCTGGGCTTGGTCAAAGGTTGTGCTCTTGCATTGCAGTGGGATCTTACACCAGATCTTATCAATGAAATGGAGGGGTAAGTCAGTATACTAAAGTATTGGGATATCAGTTATTTAACAGAAATATATTACCTTTGACAGCTTCTTTGCGACTTGGCACACGTATCTTCTGGAGCAAGTCAATCTGAAAAACATCTCTCGGAGCGTGTTTCGTCCTGTCCAACATTACTTGATTCACGTTCCATACATCATCAAGCAGCAAGGTCCCTTGAGGTGTTACTCTGCAAGATCTATGGAGAGAGTGATTGGTGTATACTCCGAAGCTGATTAAATCAAGAAGAATGGGCGGTAGAAACGCAAGTATGCTCATCGAAAAATTTGCGATTCATAATTTCATCAGCGGCATTATCGATATTACGAAGGAAATTGATTTGATCGTACCAGCCGGACCAGGTGACATCGATTTTATGGATCTTCCTGATAGCCTGGATGATGTGCAGCTTTGGGCGCCATTTGGTGGTAACGCCTCTCTGGATGGTGAGATGATACAAGGTATCAGATGCAGCCGAGTAAAGGATGCCTTATCTAGATATTACCGAAGATCTAGTGGTGTTAATGCTGCTACTTCTTTCGGTGATTCTGAAATTGCCATTGCTTCTCGTGCTTGGATAAACAACAATGTTTATTCCTCCAGCATGTACAGAAGACAAAGGAACGAGATAAGTCGGGGAAACCATTACGTGATGTTCACCACCAGCTATAAAAAGTAAGTCGATTCCTGTTTTCATTGAGTTAGCTTCTAACTCCTTTTTCTTTTTCTATTTTTACCTTAGCCACTTCCACGTTTCCCTTCGCTGTTGGCTTGTAGGTGCTGTTCAGTTCTTTTTCAAGCATGTTGACTTGAATAACATCCCACAGTTTTTGGCGCTAGTCGAAGTCATGAAACACCACGACGTGGCCCGACACGACAAGTCTGTTCCAATTGTCAAGGCTCGTTCAGGATCAGCGCAAGCAACATTCGCGGTCATCAACGTGGCAGACATTGAACATCAAGTTGGGTTAATTGAGTTTCCTCCCAATGGAAACCAGTTCTACGTCATTGCCCCCTACTATGTATTCAACGATAATCTTCAAGCAAATAAAGGAAACCTTTCCATTTTGTAAGTTTTTGTAATTGCCATTCGTTTCATTACTTTTCTTTTTTTTTATGGAACACATGTCGAATAGAATAAGGTCATATTTTCTTGGGGCAAAATGATAATAAAAGAATCACAGAACCGAAAAAAGAACTTCTTTTTTTTAAAAAAAAATAAATGAATAAATAAATCTGGTTTTTAAAATAATAAAAAAATGGCAGTTTGTTACCATTTGCTTCACAGGCGCAAAAAATTATTTTTTATACCGTAACCCATCAAATTCGGATCAATATTGCAACAAATTTTTGGCATATAGCAATCTAATTTTAACTTCGAGATAGTTTTTATAACATCTAAACTACATATTGACGGTTCCAGAAATGTTTTTGAAGCTCTTTTGTTTTTTTATGATATTATGATCATTTGTAGCAATCTTTTGCTCGAATCTTATTGGCTGGGGATATCGAGCAAATAAAAAAATGGCAGTTATGTTTCCATTTGGTTCACAGCTGCTGGTATGTCCGCCATAGTGGGTGCTTCGGCAATGTTTTTGAAACGATTGATGGTACACGTGCGGTGGATTGGTTGGACTTTCTTTTGTACATTGTTCCCACATTGGTTTTGCTCTACCTGCCTAACAGGTCTGCCAAAAACAACGTGTTGTGCTTGATCAAAGATTGTGCTCTTGAACTGCAGTGGGATCTTACACTAGATCTGATCAGTGAAATGGAGAGTTAGGTCGGTATACTAAAGTAAGGGGAATTCAGTTATTTAACAGAAATATATTACCTTTAAAAGCATCTTTGGGACTAGGCACACCTATCATCTGGAGCAAATCAATTTAGAGAACATCTCTCGGAGCTTGTTTCGTCCTGTTCAACATTACTTCATTCAAGTTCCATACCTCATCAAGCAGTAAGGTTCCTTGAGGTGTTACTCTGCAAGATCTACGGAGAGAGTGATTGGTGTAAACTCGAAGCTGATGAAATCAAGAAGAATGGGCGGTAGAAATGCAAGTATGCTCATCGAAAGATTTACAATTCGTAATTTTATCAACGGCATTATCGATATTACGAGGGAGGAAATTGATTTGATCGTACCAGCCGGACCAGGTGACATCGATTTCATGGATCTTCCTGATAGCCTGGATGATGTTCAGCTTTGGGCGCCGTCCGGTGGTAACGCCTCTCTGGATAGTGAGATAATAGAACGTATGATATGTAGCCGAGTAAAGGATGTCTTATCTAGATATTACCGAAGATCTAGTGGTCTAAATGCTGCTACTTCTTTCGGTGATTCTGAAATTGCCATTACTTCTCGTGCTTGGATAAACAACAATGTTTACTCCTCCAGCATGTATCGAAGACGAATGAACGAGATAATTCGGGGAAATCATTACGTGGTTTTTACCACCAGCTATAAAAAGTAAGTCGATTCCTGTTTTCATTGAGTTAGCTTCTAACTCGTTTTCCTTTTTCTATTTTTACCTTAATCATTTCCAGGTTTCCCGTCGCTGTTGGCTTGTAGGTGCTGTTCAGTTTATTTTTAAGCATGTTGACGTGAATAATATCCCACAGTTTTTTGCCCTAGTCGAGTTCGTGAAACACAACGACGTGGCCCGACACGACAAGTCTGTTCCAATTGTCAAGGCTCGTTCAGGCTCAGCGCAAGCAACATTCGCTGTCATCCATGTCGCAGACATTGAACATCATGTTGGGTGAATTGAGTTTTCTCCCAATGGAAACCAGTTCTACGTCATTCCCGCCTACTATGTTTTCAACGTTAATCTTCAAGCAAATGAAAGAAACAGTTCCAATTTTTAAGTTTTTGTTAATTGTCATTCGTTTCATTACTTTTTTTTTTTTTTTTCGGAACACATGTCGAATAAAATAAGGTCATATTTTCTTTTGGCAAAATTATAAAAAAGAATCACAGAACCGAAAAAAAAGAACTTTAAAAAAATAAAAAAAATAAATCTGGTTTTTAAAATAATAAAAAAATGGCAGTTTGTTATTATTTGCTTCACAGGCGCAAAAATTTTTTTTATACGGTAACAGATCAAATTCGGATCAAAGTCCCATCAAATTTTTTGGAATATACCAATCTAATTTTATCTTCGAGATAGTTTTTATAACATCTAAACTACATATTGACGGTTCCAGAGATGTTTTTGAAGTATTTTTGTTATTTTTGTTATGATATTGTGATCATTTGTAGCAATCTTTTACTCAAATCTTATTGGCTGGGGATATCGAACAAATAAAAAAAATGACAGTTATTTTTCGATTTAATTCACAGCTGCTGTTACGTCCGCCATAGTGAGCTGGTTGCAGTTTTAAATGTTAATTATTTATTTTATTGAAAAGAACGAAAGTAAGATTTATTTATCCTGATACTTCAGGACAATTCGTTATGTGAAAGAATTACTACTTTAATGAGCTAAAAAGCAAACGGTTCATAGATTAAAATGCAGGCATTGATTATTCTCTATATGAAGCAACGTATAATCTAAAAACAAGGGGAATAACAAAAGTTTTCTAAATGAATATTAGGTTAGTATATGATGAGAAGAATCAAAATGGATACGTACTAATTTCTTTTCTAAACAGAGTAGCCGCCACAACGTTAAAAACAGGAAGCGTAAGTCTGAAGAGATAACTAGAGAAAAGAAATGCCATAAACGAAAAACACTTACTTCTAGCACTGGCGTAGTACACTGCCAACAAGGCCTTTATAAACCTGTCTATGCCGATTTAAAATAGAGATAAGTAAGGGGAGAGACTTTAGACTTGGAATGATGAATGTACTAGAGTATAATTGCAAAAGAAGTAACCCCAGAAGTTTATTCCATTACATGGTTTCCAGAAATAAGAGCGAATAAAAGTGATTTTCCTTAACAAAAAACTGATTTTTTGATGTAAAAAGATACAAAATAAAAAATAAGAAGAAAAAAGGAACAAGAAAAAAGAAAAGAAAAAAAAGACACGGCTAATATGTACTTTTTAGTCGTTGGTGTTACGACGGAGAGATGACTGGAGGCAGATGAGTTTTTTTGTATACGCGGCTTCTTGATAACAGGACTCTTAGACGGATAATCGTCTACTTCAGGTAAATGGAATGAATGAGTAATTTTAAGGTTTGAATCTCAATGTTTATTTACCCAATGTGCGTAAATTTCAGCCCATAGACTGATATCGTCGGCTGCAAGTAAATGGAACGGATAAAGACGCTTAAAGTTTTTGTGCAAACTTTATATTTTGCTCAAAATGAACGAACAGTTTCCCCTGCACGGATATTTACCATTCTTGAGTACCTGAAGTATTTATATTTTTTGTGTATCATTGTTTATTTAGCAAACATGAACGGATACTCGCTCACTGGCAGCTATCCGCCCAGATTTGAAACTATGTTTACCCCTAGACGACTATTCGGTCATTCGTCCGCTTTTACTTTGTTTAAGTAAGTTTATTAAGCCAAGGTGTGGGATCATCAAATGAGATTTAATTTAGTATTGTTTTATAGTGTAATTGATAGCAATAGTAGGTAGATATTACAGTTTACTTTAACTTAAACTCGAAAAAGAATATTCATCTAGAACCAAACAGTTTTAATTTTTTTCTAAAACAAAAGAAATGTCTATTAAAAAGTGTGAAAGGGAATTTCCGAATTCTATCGTCGATTTTATTGCATGAGGTCCGAATCATTTAACTGAATGTGTAAATGAAAATGTTTGAAGTCGGCAAAAAACAAATAGAACCACCTTATGAATAAGACGTGAATTGTAATTGGTTTTTTTTAAGTCTTTATTCCATATTTTATTTTGGCATAATTTAATACCAGATATAAAACATATAGGCTGAAGTCAAAACATTTTGGTCATGACCCGTCTAAATGTCTGTTTGCAGATTACAACGCATGATGTGTCAGATTCCTTTGTAAAATCTAGTTTGCTATTCATACGTGTCACACCTTTCCTCTATTTTCTGCCGGCAGTCATACATGTCACATTATAACCATTTTATCTTATCAGGTCCATTGTCATTGTTTGAAGTAATAGGTCTTCGTTATTCCTGGTCTTTCCGCATCCCATTTAACTTCAGTTTCCTTTATACCTCAAACTTTCTGGTTTCTTGCAGATAGTGTCAGGCCATGCTAGCTCCTGTAGCTGTTTTTGGAAACATCCGAAATAAGTTCGGTACCGCAGGTAAAACCTAAACCTACTATTATATGCAGTGTTTCTTTGTTAATCCTATCCTGAATCCTTGTTCAACCATCTTTAGAAAGAATTAAAAGACCGTATGTATAATTTATCTTTATTTTGAATTAAAGTTCTCTAGAGTATTTTTGACCTGCTATATTAATAGAACGTTCCGTTCTTTCTTCCATTTTGTTAAAGGTACATATACAAGTTTTGTCGTATTTGGACTAATGTAAATAGTGATTCGGCCCAATCGTATCTTGGATTTCATTTTGACGCCCTATAAACTGATCGCAAAACCCGAAAAACGTCTTCTAATAATGTGCTGAACGATCTGTGTCGGAACATTACGAATCGTGTTCTTTAACACCTAGGTATTGAAACAGTTCATTGTCTTCTTTTCCAAATAAGACTCGACAGAATTCGCTTATTTCAAAATGTATTATCCTTTTCATAGGCCGAATTAATTATATCTGCGGCAAATAAGCCACAGTTAATTGTTCAAGGGTTATTTAATTAAACTCTCTTGAAAGGTGGACGAAACACTATTTAGGACAGATAACGCTCAAATCAAAACACCACGTAATCATCGAATAACCTCAGTCATAAGATTATCTTATGAGGCTTTGTCACGGTATAGATAGAACTAAAGTTAAAGATCCTCTTGACAACCTTTCGAACTTGTCTTTCTCACGTATAATTATTGGCACTAACATTCTAGACTTTATTGGTTTAATATTCTATAATACCTTCTTCTAGTATTTGATAAACATTTTCGGGGTAGTTGTTGTTCTTGCTTTTGATGATATGGTCCTCATAGTTGTACTCAAATTCGCAAATAACCAGCATAAGTAGATTAACCAATATTTGTAATTGTGTCTGACTTCATGTTAGGCAATGCCATCCTGGTTCTAATGCTCACATCGACATTCATTCCACCTAGGGAATCAAAGAAAAAAAAGCAGAGTGTAGTTAATACGTGAAATTGTTGGAAAGCTTCTTTTCGGACGTACCTTCGGGAAGTCGAAAGGAACACTGAGAAGATCTAAACTTTCGGTTACGCGTATAAGAAGGAATTGTTTCATACAGCATGCGTCCGTTTTTTAACATTGGCTCATCTGCATTCTCAGGTTCGGGAAAAGATTTTCATATGAGGAGTTTTTTAAACTAATTAAAAACAACCGAGATAAAGACAAGAAATATAAAAAAAAAAGAAAAAAGAAAAAAAATTACAGCAACCAGTATTCCTAAGTGGTCCCCCACCATAGTACTGACTGGCCCAGATATTGCTTAACTGCGGAGATCAGACGGGATCCGGTGTATCCAATATTGTATCGCCGTACTTAGAATTGGAAGCCAGCTAATAAATCTATGCTTAACCTTATCAAGCCGGCTTTCAAAGTTACAAAACCGGAATGACAAAAAAAAAAAGACCCAAGAATTAATATGATTAATTGTTTCTTGATCTAAAATAAAAAAAAAATAGCTTTCCCTAACGTGCCACCAATCTTTAAGCGATCAAAATTTCGAATTTGTATCAAAAAAACGTCAAACATGAAAAGTCAACCTATTATATAAAAAGAAAAAATAGAAGTTAAAAATAATTTTTATTGGTGGTCTTAATCCTCATGTATTTATTTTTCTATACAAAAGCTACTTCATTTCAGCACATTTTTGAAAAGTTTGTACCAGTTTATCGCGGTCACTACTGTTGATGCATTTATCAATATTATAATGATTGTTTGGACTTTGCAGTGTATATCATATTTAGTGATTCCGATTGCTTTTTTTTTTTTTTTTTTTTTCGGTGCCAAGCAAAGCGCAGGTTGAAGCAACTGAAATGTATGGGACTAATAAACATTTAGTAAATTGGGAGGGGCTGTAAATACCTACCATCACAGTACATATGACATTGATTGAAAAAATATGGATTAGCATTGAGTGAGCTGGGAGGGGCTGTAACAGCATCCCCAGGGGTGACGCTTAAAATGGATTTTTCGGTCACAAAAGCCCAGAATATTAGTTTTTTTACCTCCAGCAGTGGGCTTAAGGTTGTTTTATCAAACCAAAATTTTTAAAAATAACGTTACAATTTCGCTAAAGGAAGAGATTTTTTGAAGTAAAAAAAAAGTCCGTCTTTGACAATTAAACAATTATCTCTTTTTAAAAAAATTAACCCTTTTCCTCTTCCAAGGAAATGAACAATATGTGCGACTCTGACAACGACCAAGCTAATTTCGACGTCGTTCTTTACAACCTCAATGTTGACGATAAGGAGTTGGTCAATGATGATGACAACACCAAGGTTATGTACTACACCTGTGACAACGGCAGCGATGGCAGTGATTTGGAGTATCAAAGCGAAGCAATTGCTATTGCGCCTAAGCGTCCTCATGCTTGGACAACTGCTCTAGACCTCTTGATGTTTAAGTCTTGGCTGTTCGTCTGGAAAGGTCCTATCGCAGGAAATTTGGTAAAAGCATCTGTTTTTTTGGAAGAGTATCCTTTCCAACTTTAAGGCTTCCGGCGACTAAGCCTGTCCAGAAAAAACGGAAAAGGTTTGAAAGACCACTGGGGAGGTGTTTCCGCTATGGTCAGCAAGGTTTCTGGTGCTGTCGTTGCATTTAAGCGACGTAATGCAAGTGGTAAAGTTGCCTCTGACGAGTTAAAAATGATTATTAGATTTGTCCTAAAATATTAAGATTCAGAGCAGATATTTTGATAAATATGTGGGTAATAGCCTCGAGCTTTTTGAGCAAAAGTATGAAATTCTGTTCAAATACTACCACTGCTTTCTGGAACGTAATGACACCCCTTAAGTTTAAAATCAGTTGACGCGGAGAGATTGCAAAATTGAGATAAAGAGGGAAAAGGTAATGAATAGTAGAGTGTCTACCTCTTCAGGTCCACGTAACCATGCTGATACTGATTCTAGTAGTCCGGCAACAGTCGAGGACGATGAGGATGCCATGAGTGACGAATCGGTTTCAGTGCGTCCTATTGGACGTAAAAAGAGCAAGAAGCATGTCCTTTAAACAAGAGGTACCAAGGACGTTGGATGGATCAGACAAGATCCAATCCTAAGGAGACGACGACCTTAGGAACGTCCTTAAAATGTTGGACAATGCCCGTGAGATTCAACTTTGTCCGAAAGAAAAAGATCGCTGATTGGGTTCACAAGAAAGAGATAACGCCTTGTTCAAGATTAACTTGAGGGATTTTGAAGGTGATGAGACGGCTTTATTATAAGCTTAATTGTCAGTAAGACTTGAAGCGATCTCTCGAGAAGGATCAAGAAAAGAAAGACTTGGCAGAGAACAATAAATCTTTGGTTTTTTTGAATCGGTTTTATTTCATTTTAAAACGTGAATCTTTCTTTTAGTTTGATGAGCTTCAAAATGTATCTATGAGCCAAACATGGAACACCAGAGTAGCTTTTAATCTAAAGTGCTCCAATGAGTCTATGATATAACTTTGACGTTTCAAAAAAGTACTTACGCTATAATGTGAAACGCCAGCCACCTCAACAGAATTAGTTGAATGCGTTTCGTGGAATCTGTAAGATCCCATATTGCTCTCGGCACGCTCATCCTCAACAATCCTGTCGTGGATGATGATACATGCATTCATGATCGTACCAAGGCCATCGTTTTTTTATAGGCTTGCAGGATTACTGACAATGGCAAATCAAGCCTGCAACACACCATACCCTCTCTCCACCTCCTTTCGACATGCTTCTTGTGCTTTAGCAAAGTTCTATTTATAACGAAGAGTCGGTTAATATCCCAAATACCAAGTATTGTTTCTAGAAACAATAGTTCCAGCTTCGGTACCAGGTCTAGGGATGGAATACGCCTTCACAATGTTCGCATAATTAGGGTATATCCTGTCACCACGATAATGTGTCGTATTTGGGTACGATCCACTTAAGAATAATTAAGTAAATTGTTTAAATAAATAAACTATAAAATTAAAACAACCTTTGATGTTGCATATCAGCATACGATTGTATACTGCTACACAACTTCTTCTACTTCGAGTACATAATTCTATATAAAAAATTGCATGATTGGCCTAAATACGATATACGAATGACAGTTGGATACAGAATGCTATACCACTGAGTTACGATATCACCGATCCAGAAGAGAAACTTCTCTGATCAATCAAGAATTATAAGAAAGAGAAACTTAATATTAATAGTTCTCTCAATGAATTAGCTACCCAGAGAGAGAATAGAACAGCTATTAATATAAATGGTTCATTTACGTATATATTGATATAGTTATACTGCTGATAAAGAGTATAAAGAAATAGTGTATGAATTAATGGATACCTAGCTTCTACAACCAAATATACAAATATCGATAAGACATTTTATATTTGTGATCGTAATTTATTCATTACAAAGATAATGAATAAATAAACGAGAATTATTAGTTTTATTGCCAATCACACTTGACAAACAAGTATACATCTTTTACAGTAACCGTTGTATGATCCGATAAATAAGTGTCTTGTGATACTAAAGATTTATTAGAATACTCATGCTCCCGATGCACTGATATGGGACAACGTTGTCTGGAAACAATTCTAACGAGTAGTATCCATTTAACCCAAGGCGGGAAACAAAGTATAGATCTATTCCAAAACCAGAAAGGCTGACTCATCATTAAAACTCAGGAGAGTTGTGCAATATAAAAAGGATCAATTATTTCATAACAGCAGAGTTCTTTTAGTCGATTTTTACCTCTAATAATAGTATACTTTTATCTCATTACTTTTCTATGTAATATTTTGTCAAATACCACATAATGTCCCGAATTGAATTCTTCGTCACCAATGTTGAGGTTGACATTGGCAGCGCTTCCTTTCATATACCCATCAAAAATATCCGATTTATTGTGAACATTGATATCATTGAGCGACGCACCCAAAACAATATTGGCATGTCAGATCCAGAAATCGTAAGATAGCACATCCTCAAGAATAATGGTTGGCTTCTGGTCTTTGTCTGTATACTTCACATTATATGCTGTTGGGCAGTTTTTCATGTTCATTGCAAGTAATCCGTTGTATTTGACGGCTAATATCACAAATACCATTACTTTTATCTTGTCATTCAATTATGATATATATTACCTATATGCTATAAGTACTATATAGCGAATAAATTCGTACTGGTAAGACACAATACTAGCTACATCATCTGTCAAACTGAGATCAGATTTCAAATCGTTTCTGGATTGATCGAGTAGCTGCTGAATCTTCTGGTTTCTCAATAATTTATTTTAGTAATTCAACGAATAACTGTCGTGATCGAGGCTATGTAAATAATATATGACTCTATCTACACTTCTTAAATCTTCCATTTGATAATCCTAAATATAATTCTTATTGATACTTTATATAAGATACTGATCATTTACTTTACGTACAAACTTGATCTCATATCATCCTTCATACAAGTATAAGGTTTACATTTAAATAAAAACATTCATATGAAAACATATGAAGGTTACATCAGCCACATTGGTTGCCACAGCTATCTGCATTAAGAACTATATTTTCCCCTGAATATTGTGCTACAAGACAAACACAGTTTAAGAATGAATGTTATTGTTATTGTTATTGACATCTCATTATGGCCTTTCTATATGGGATCATTACATCCGAGTATTATCTGGTTGAATCTACCCACGACCGTCATCAGCCCATCTGTGATCAATGGCTGAAATAATGTGTATATAAAGACCCCCTTTTATTTGTTTAATAAAGCCTTAGTTTATTTTTGCAGTTTGAGAATTTCACTTTGTTAAAATTCCCATATTATTCTTAATTCGCTATTATTATCCTCGAATTTCTCAATGACCTTGTCATTCAACGAATAAACTATAATGCTCTAGAAGTGACGGATATGGGTCAACTAGGTTTTTCTGTAAATCAATAAGGTATATCTCATATGTAACTGATTTCTAATTCTAATTCTACCATTTCACAGTTTGCAAGAAACTAGTCAATTCAATCTGCGCAGGTAAAATTTTGAAGTAAAAATTGAATATTAAAAGGACCTCTATTTTTATCATGACAAACTCTCCAACTTGTAAAAAAGGATTATAGAGTCTCATTTATTTACTTGCTTTATTTTATAATTTACGATTCCCTTTTCTATCCTCAATTATCGCAACATCGACCCTGCAAAAGGTCTATAATGGTACAAGGTTTATTTGTAAAAAATTCACAAGAACTTTTGTAGAAGCTGGGATTGCTGTTGGTGATAGACCAGATCGCATTGTTGTGATTCCCAGCATATCAATAACTTCAGATAATGCCAACGTACCATTTACCCTCCTTCGACGTCAATTTTCTGTCCAACCTGCATTTGGAATGAACATCAACAAATGGCAAAGTCAAACTCTTTCCTTCACTACTATTTGTCTCCTTACACCCGTTTTCACGAACGGTCAATTTTATGTTGCTTTGTCTCGGTTACGTGATTCTGCTAATCTTAAGATAATGTTATTGAATGAGCCGCCATAATCAACCCTCTCAGACAACGTTGTATTTAACGCAGTCATAACTAAGACACAAAATTAAGCACAAAGTAATCATTATCAATAGAATTTATTTTTATACCATTTATTAGCATTGAGTTGCGTCGGGGTTCGCCGCAAACTTGTGATGGCCCCCAGCAAGAACGTAGGTTATTTTTACCGTAGCGAAGCGAAGGTCAAATAATTGCAAAAGTGGGTTCGGCCGTGTTCTCGTTTAAGTAAAAAAGTATTCTCATTACACGTTTTCCAGAGATAAAAGAACAATGAACAACAGTTTTCTAATTTGCCATTTGGTGAAAGCAAAATCTGTTTCAATCGTTACGACATCAAAAAGGGAATCCTTGAATGTCGAGGTGGGCAATGAAACCATGATCATATACATTTTTTTAGCTTTATTCTTTTGTAAATTGGACCTGCAAACAAAGTCCAGACTTTTTTTTTAATATCTGACAGAAAAAGTGACTTTTGTTTAAGAAATACACTAACACGTCATCAATTGGCGGGGCGCAGCTGTTTTTTTTTTAAACATGGATTTGTTTTTTATTTTTTTCTTCTTTTTCTTTAAACAAGTCTTCCAAAAATGATTGAGAACGTTTTTAACGACGAGTAAGTATTAAATAAGTAATTTGCAAGCACTTCATTTACGCGATGCTAATGTTGAGAATGCTTAGGTTAATGTGTGACATTACACACCGTGGCTACTTGTTTTTCTTTTTCGCCTGGTTCCACGCCAGCTTTGCCTTTCTTTTCCTTTGGGAAAAATTTGCTTCTTTCTTTGGTTCGGTCTGCGCTTCTGCCCATAGTGGTCGCCGACCATTGAGTAAAACACAATCGGAGGTGATTGGAGAGCTTTTTGTCCTTTGTGATGGCAAAATTACACCAGTCGCCTTGGCAAAAAAAAACTCCTTGCTGTCCTCTTCTTCTTCTGTGGCTTCTTCCGCGGCTGTTGGGCCATCTTCTTTCGATGCGCCCTCTTCTTCGAATGTCCTTTCCTCTTCTGTTTTTGCTTCTCCTTCTGTACTTGCCTGTTCTGCTGCTGCTCCCTCTCCTGCTGCTGCTGAGCCCTCTCCTGAGGCTGTTGCTTTTTCGTCTGTGTTCCTCTCTCCTTTGGCCGTGCCCTCTGTGGAGTCTGAGGCTACTAAGCAGTCTTTCGTCCTTCGGTCAGCACCGGTCTCGTCCCAAAAAATGGACAGACAGTTCAGCTACGTGGATTTTGCGCGTGTTGCGGGCTTGCCTTGCCTTAGTGATGGTAACTTGCCTACCATCGGGCAACCCATCCAAAACGTTTCTTCTGGGGTTTCCTTTGGCGTTGGCTGCGAAGCCATCACCCAAGCCTTTCTTGCGGCTGGTGTTGTTCCTGCTCCCGCTTTTGGTGGAGATTGTGGTCCTTCCGTGGGTTGTCCTTTGGCCGTTGGTCAAGTCTTTTCTCCCCTCCTTGTTTCTCGGGATATGTCTGGCACATCGGCCAATGTTGTATCCGACATGGATGTCGATGACGTTGTTGTTCCTGTTTTGGGGGATTCTGGTGTTCTGGGTGAGAGTGTAGCTTCTCCCCTGGTTTCTTTGGACCCGTCTGTCGCCTTGGCTCCTGCCACGGAAGAGGTTTGTGGCACCTCTTTGCCTCCTTGCGGTCTGGAATTGCTTTCTGCTGCTGTGTCTGCCGTCGCTGCGGAAGATAGTTTGGTTGGTGGTGGCTGTTCCGCCGAGAAGAATTCTGGTGTGACTGTGGCTTCTGTTGCTTCTGTGCCCCGTCCTGTGGCCACTCCTCGTCGTCTCCGTTCCGGCTCTCGTGCTGAGGTGTCGTCTGCTGTTTGTGCTGACCTTGTTGCAGCTACCGTTGTGGATGCTCCTCTTGCTCCTCCTGCTTTGTCCTCTTCTTGTGAGAACAAAAAGAATGGAGGAAAGCGAAGAAATGACGCTCCTCCTCCTCCTTCGACCGTTCGCGCTTGCTTTGTTCGTCCTTTGGGCGACAGGAAGTTATCTTTGTCCGGCTCTTCGGATGTTAGCTCTTTGTCTGTTGCTCCGGTTGCTTCTGTCGGTTCCGTTTCTTCTTTTCCTGTTGTTGCTTCGGTCCCTTCCTTCGCCTCGTTCGGTTCTGTCGCTGCTGTTTCCTCTGCTGTTCCTGTTTCGGCCGTCTCTTCTGTCTCTTCTGTCCCTGTCGTTGAGGGACCGTCTATCACTGTCTCTCCCGTACGCCCCATGGCAAAGCCTCGCGTAGCTCATTTCGAGAAGGCTAGGGAGAGATTAGCGTTGAAGGCCCTCTTCGATAGGGCAGAAAAAGAAGGTATTTAGTTTAGTTTTAGATCTTGTCCTAGAATATTTCACTCATTTAACATTATTGTTTCATAGAAGAAGAGGAAGAGAAAAAAGAGAAGGAGAAGGAAGAAAAGCGCTCTTCTTTGTTTAGAAGAAAATAAATGTTTTTTTAAAGATTATTAGTACAAGAGTAACCGTCAAAAAAGATATCTGTTTTTGAATACGTAAACTGCGAGTTTGTAAAAGACATCAATGGGTCTAGTTTGGGGAATGAATAGTGATGACGGAAAGTTTATACTTATTTTTTATAATTTTCCACAAAATACGGTTTAAAAAAGAAAATCTGGCTAGACAATTTTACGGTGATATTGATAAAGTCTCGCTTTGTCCACTAGATCATACCAGTGGTTTTTTTGCGAAATAATACCAGCATCTGTTTAGTCATTCTCATAAACGTCACTGCTCTAATGACTCACTAAGCATGAATGAGCCAAAAAAAAACTATATGTCCGATGTAAACTATGATGATTTTATGTTTGTTTGAAACTATAGCCATACAAAAACAAAATGGTAACAATTAGGTTTCATTTTAAGTAGTGCCATGTTGTTAACATTTTTAAAATGACCTGTTCCGTTTTAAATAAGAAGATTTCATTGTCGCCCATGTCATAGATCATTACCAAAAATGAATGCTTGTGGGAAAAAAAACTCAAAAAAAAAGGTGTACCTGTGTATATCCTTTTTTTATTCTGTTGCATAAGGCATAGTATCATGCTGTAAACTGTACATGATTTAATTATCTTTTTTCAAAATGTTTGGTTAATAAAAAATGTTTTTATTTTGAAAGGTAATTCAATTTCGTATGGCTTTAGGGTAGGCTTTTGTTTTTGTTGAATCTCGAACGTTGTTGGTGCATAATGGTAATGTAAACGGAAGGTCTTTTGCATGAATTAACATTTTGTATAATGGGCAGAAGGACAGTCCTGACCATACATAATACTTGCTGTCAAATGGGAGGTCAAACAAAGGATTATATACCAAAATTCTTTTGTTTGATAAAAGGTGGGTGGTAAAGACAAAGATCCAAAATATTGTCACTCCAGTGAGAAAATGACACCTATTTATACTAATTAAATAGTAAAGGAAACCGAAGCGGATCTAAATTATAAATCTAAACAAAGGATATTCAGTTTCACATGGGCCACTACAAGTAGTAAAAATAGTGTCTGTTTGTAAAATGTTTGTGACATATGATCAGAAAATGTGTACCTATTTTTTAATGAAAAAAAGAACAAAACAAATAACTACTTTAAATCATCAAAAAGTTTAAGAGAATTATGCTGTACGCAAAAAGATATGACAGGTGATACTAATTAATTATTTATCGGGGTAAACGGGTTGCTTGACACGGGAAGAAAAAAGATAAAAGAACACAATGACTAAGATTCAGTGGAAGAAACAATGTCTATTTGCATGGAACTGGTGCTGGATTTTTGAAAAATTGGTACCTTCTTTTTAAAAATGAAAAAAAAAGAAGTCGGTTAAATAGTTTAAGCCATCAAACAACAAAGAGAATAATGTCCTACGCAAAAATAAGCTATTGGGCATGATATCAAATAATCGTTCAAATGGGTAAAGCGTTGTAGTGAACAGATTCTTTAAATTTAATATAAAAGTAGTTTTTGGAGGCCGTAGTATCAATAAATCCTAATCGATGGTCATCTGAAATCACAAAAGGTGTTAGACCATAGCGGTAAGAGCACTGTAGCAGTTACACTTAAAAAAAACTCTTACCCTTAAGAGCACTAAAAAGGTTATGTGTAACTGAATAGATTTTTTTGTTTTCTATGTTCGATTTCTTCCTTGTCAAAATAGCTTTCATTGTTTATTTGATTGAAAAAGGAAAAATGAATGATTGTTGCTACATCAATTTTCAATTTTGGAAAACGTGTAGGTAAGTCAAACAAAACGTTTAAGACATTGCTCGAGGCAAAAACCTTAATTTTACATTTCAAGCCATACAGCTAAGTGCTCTAAAAATAAAATAGGTTGTTTTTATATGATATTAAGATATCATGAATAGTGTAGATTTTCAATCGGAAATACACTCTTTAATAACGAGGAAAATAGTGCTGGCACGAACTTTATTTTATAAAAAAAAAAGCAGCAACAAAAAGATTCACAGTTAAAAATAGAATTATCATCTCATCATGAAAAAGGTCTTTTTTCTATTTTCATATTTCTTTGTTACTTTCTGCCAAAATAATTCATCTTCTTTGTAAATGCGACGAATGCTTAAAAAAAAACCTCAAGGAGTCGAGCTCCGCATCACCAGCTACAATTACCATTTCCAAAGACAAATGCGTTTCATTGCACTTATGTCTGGTAGTACCAACAGTAAGACATGTCATTACTTTCTTCAGGTGAAAAGCAAAAAAAAAAAAAATTAACAGCCTAAATAAACGTCGAAGATCGAATGAGATTGAAGAGGACATTCCCAACGTTGAGGTAATGCCGTTTAAACAAGGCTCATGGACATTGTTAAAAAAAAAAACTTTCATCGCAAACTAATTTTACAACAGATATCATGAATGACATACGCAGCACTAATGTCGGAGAATTTGAAGACAATATCGAAAAACTGAAGATGTAAGCATGGCAGTTGATGGGGAAGCTGACAATGACGATGATGACGAAGAAGAAGAAGAAGAAGAAAAAGACGCTTGTGACGAAGGGAATATCAAAACAATCG
>NW_026252571.1:0-30281 GCF_025094135.1 Mucor mucedo | reverse complement strand
CCCAGATCCCAATAATAAGCCTGTTCATGGTTCACCTGACTCGAGATGCTCTCGCAACGTCCGCAGCCAACCCCCCCATGAGACAAAACTTGCCCCCCAGACCCGCAAAACTCATCATGGTTCACCTGACTCGAGAAACCCAGTAAAGATAACATCCGCAGCCAACCCCCCCATGAAGAACTTTGCAAGCTTGATCTCTCCTCACCTGACCCGAGAAACATGAATAACGTCTGCAGCCAACCCTAGATTGATCAAACTTCACCCCCAGATCTCAATAAAGAAGAAATAGAAAAAAAAAAAAAAAAAAAAAAAAAATAAAAAAAAAATTGAGGGAGAGGGGAGAAATTTTTGGGGTGATAATGGTGACGTAATTATTGGGCCAATCAAAAGGCAATTTAATGCCTTTTTTAATCTATTTAAAATCCCGACACATAAAAAAAAAAAAAAAGTCAAAACTAAATTCAAACTAAGCAATGATACAGTCCTGTTGTCACGCACAGCCTGTTATCACTTACGCATCCAAAGATGCATTGTTTTTTTTTGAAGGTTTTAATGGAATTCTAGAAACAAAATATAACGAAACATGCTAGCAGCATTGTACCGGTGAACAAGGAAGCAGAAATATTTTCATTAGTAAAGTTGATAAGATGGAAGTTGGTTTTTGATGATGCCCTTAAAATCATAAATATACTTGTTGTCTGAATTCTGTCATTGATATCTCAACAATTTCTCGGTTCGCCGTTTTGAAAAACCTTGCTAAAGGATACAAGGATTAGAATGATAAGGCATTTATCATCTCCCCCCAAAACCGAATTCATAGATCATAATTTGGCTGAAGCTTCCTTTAATAATAAAAAGTAAGTTGTAGTATTCTAAATTGTTTTTTTTTTTAAAAAAAAAAAAAAACTGATACCCCCCTTTTTTTTGTCAATGGTTTGTCTGCAGAAAAAAAAAACAATAGGATCAATTAGAATTCTTGTCAGTAATTTATTGATGTTAAAGTTAATTGGAGTTTAAGAAGAGAAAAAATTAAATAAAGAATATTTATTATATAAATGGAAGGGATGCTTACTCATAACAACTTGAGTATGCTATCAATAAATAGATGGACTTCCTATGAATCGCATTTTCATTACTATAGATGGATGTTTTAGTAGTGTAAAAATGTCAAGTCAAAAGCAAGTCTTCTTGATGAAATCTTTATGATTGATACCATGGAGAACGCATGACTGAATCCCTGAATCTGAGTCGAGCTTTACAAAAAAAAAAAAAAAAAAAAAAGAAAACCCTCCGTCTTTTAAAGATGAATAAAGGTTAAAAATAATTTTTTTTTTCCTGCAGATAATTAGACAATACTATCATTAGGGTCTTCTTTTTAAACGAAATCTAATTCAGTGAGATGCCCGTTAGCGCAGTTTCATTAAATCAAGATTGATTAAATAAGAGAGCTCATGGACCAAATTGATCAAGATGAAGGTCTCACAGAAGAGTTAAAAGGGCAAATATTGAATGCACGTCTCCGTTCGCAGAAAGTACTCGCCCAAGAAACTTGAACAGGTACATGTATTATTTTTCTTATAATAATTTTCTTTACTTAGAATTCCTATCTCTCTCCCCTTTTATAGGCCATTCATGATCATACACCAAGCTCTGGTTTGTCTGAGATACTGCCATCATGATGAATCTCAATTATCAAGCACCCACAACTAACACACCCAATTTTAATGCGAATGAGCATGATGACAAAGAGCAACGGGTGGTCAAAGATAATGATGTTTATAAGTATTGAACAGTCTACTACTGTGGACAGTCGAGATGGCTTATTATTTTTTATGTCTGATAATCATTTATGAAAATGTCTAGCCCTCCTTCTGCTTTTTTTTTTTTGTCAAACGTATTTTTTGGATCACACGATGGTTTAGATATGAAGCCTCTTTACTTCAATTGACATACCCTATCGTCTGCACTACAAAGAAAAACCGAATTTTTGTTTTTTTACTAAAATATTGCGTTATTCATTCGTAGTAGTAGCTCGTTGTAATGATAGACAGACAACTACCGAATTCTGGCTTTCTTGTAGGGGGTTTTTTTTTTTACAAAAAATACTAATAATGATTCGTTTCAAAAAAAAAACATACTTCAATGCTTGCGTTATTTAAAGCTACAGCTAGTCTCTACTATGGGACGATGTTGGCCACTCCTAGGTTGAGTTCCTGGGGGAGAAGGGTTTTCCCCCCCAGGAACTCCCTGGATGGACAGGTTGTAAATATCACGATTGCACCGTAAATATGTCTTACCAGACTGGCTTTCCGGTTCTTGGCAGTAAGTAGTTTATATATATATACGGAGGTCTAAACATTTCCATCATATATCAATAGCTTAAATATACACCATCGAAAGCCCTTTGTTTTTTTTTTGATCAGGGATCGAATTTAATTGTATTCCGAAAGAGGACTACATCGTAAAATTCTGGGCCTACTTGTTTAAAACTTTCTTTGGTACTGATGAACATTTAATTTTTACACTGGGTAAAGTGTATCACAAAGTCATCGATATTACTGTCTCGTCTAATATTTTACTAAATATCTTCTTGTAAAAAAGAAACAGTCTTTTAATATCAATTTAGATAAATGCGGGTAATGATTATGAAGTACAGTAAATATATCATGGATGGGGGGCCAATTGCGAATACGCAACGAAAGGCCATCTCAAGCAAAGTACGTATAAAAGGATAAGTTCGAACCTCACTCTGGCTTCCATTGCCTAAACATGAAAACGACATCGTCATCAACTGCCTGTAACTGAAAGAAGACGAGTATACCAACATCCAAATCCCTATCTTGTGCAAATAATGGGTTTTTGAGAGAAGTGTAAATCCATTCTGCAAATGAAGGACAAAGGTACTGTTCATGTTGTTCAAGAAAATTGCCAAGCTCCTTATTTTTCCCACCACTTTAAAAGCAAATAATAGAACAGGTGAAATCGAAGCATTTGTGGTTTTTTTTTTGCATATATCTTTAATTGGTTTATCCATCACAAATCAATACATCATTTATACCGGTAAAGGAGGTGTTGCAAAAATAAAAAAAAATAAAAAAAAATGAAGGCTAGCACAAGTTCCTTTGTCTAACTCCTCTAACGATTTTATGATCCTTGATTATGGGTATTGGGATCTAAAAGAAATTATCAACATAAGTGAAGCTAAAAAAAATCAATCAATAGAAACGGAAAGAATGCGTCTTGTGATCCATGGGGGGGTATTCCATTGACCAGACGCCTGTTTCAGTAACAAAAAACAAGCCTCACATTCATTCACTTTTTGTTCACTGGATGGGGGGGGGAGTTGACCGATGACTTTTTCCATTAGTTCTCCTTTCGTACAATCAAGCAGAAAGAAATATATATGTTCAGCCAGAGGCTTTGACAAAAAAAGTGATCAATTGGGTGACGCCAATCAATCAATCAATCAATAAAGAAAAGTGGCCACTCTCTGTCCTGTTTTGATCATGACTATGTTAGAGAGCAAAGACGCTATGTATTGGAGAATAGAAGCTTTTCGAAAATCAATGCAAAGTCTTTATACTACGTGCTACAAGACAAAAAAAAAAAAAAAAGGTCTATTGTCTTCTTTTAAGGCTTGGTATTCCCTTCAATCTGTGATTTTTACGCTGCCCCGTACCGAGCTTTAAAGTGTCTTGTTCATTAAAAGAAGAAGAAGAAACGCCCACAGTGAAATATAGCATTTAAAAGAATCACTGTAATGGATGACATGAATGTCAATTCGCGCAAGAAAGAAAGATAAAAAAAAATGGGATGACCCAAAAAAGGGAGACGAAAGGTGCTACCTTGTTATGCCGTATTTCCAATGGTTAAAAGGCGCGCGCACATTTTTGATGTGTGATATTAGACCCTTTTTTTTTTTTTTATTGCAAAATGAAATGAAATGTAACTCATATAAATGAACCAAAAGGAAAAATTGGATTTATATAAGGTAGTACAGTGCTTCGATTGGTTGCATATTGTTTTGTGTTGCCCAAACCTTTTTTTTTTTTTTAATTTATCTAAAAAAATGCAATTAATTTATAAACTCTTATCAAATTTCCCCCCCGAATTGCCCACACACTTTTTTTTTTT
Source organism: Mucor mucedo (assembly GCF_025094135.1). Lineage (NCBI taxonomy): Eukaryota > Fungi > Mucoromycota > Mucoromycetes > Mucorales > Mucoraceae > Mucor > Mucor mucedo. The sequence goes on along the minus strand of NW_026252571.1, from coordinate 26,147 downwards.
ACCAGTAAATTTTTTTTTTTTTTTTTTTTTTTTTTTGTTACTGAATCATTATTATTTTCCCTGAAAAAAGTCTAAATCCTTTACTTTTAATTAGAAACTCGTTTACCCTACTAAAAATATAATGTTTACCATTTTCATTGGTATGTGTCACTTTTTTGGTTTTAGCACTGTTTACACAAAAGGACTGTGTTGTGTGTGTCGCCCTTATTATTGACTCCGCCCCTTCAACACAGGGTTTGTGCCCTGAGTTCAAACCGCATGATATTTTTTTTTTTTTTGTTTATTTTATTTCATCATGCAATTTTTGGTCATCCATGACACCTAGTAGTAGTAACATGCCTCTCTGTCAATGAAGAGGGGGGTTTGTGTAGGTTTATTATTTTTAGAAGGGAAGGTCTTTATATAAATGACATTGATGTGTAATTTTGGAAAAAAAAAATGACCTCTTGACAAGCTTAGATGATCCTATACATCGGGGCGCGTTTTAATTTGGAACTGTTGGGGGACACCCTTTTTTGAGCGCAGTTTACTGCCCATATTTTTATTTTTTTAAAAAAAATAAAGTAACGGGATGATTTGATTGGGGGGGGGGGTGAACAATGCCACTTTAGTGAGGCGAAAAACGGAAATGGGGGGGGGGGATTTGGGCTTATCATGTAACAAAAAAAAAATATTTCCTGAGAGGAATATAATATAAATAATAGAAGAGAGTCGGTATACATAAAGGGAATTGTTTTTTTTTTGATTGGACAGTCATGCAAAAAAAAAAAAAGATGGTGTTTCAGGCCAAATCGAAATTTTAATTGTGTTTTGTAAAATTCTAAAGAAAAGGGTGTGTGTGTGGTATATAATGAATGTAAAAAGAAATAATAATCAAAGGTGGTAGGGATATCTAAAGAGAGAGAGAGAGAGGGTAAAAGGAGAGAGAAAAGGGAATATACATTTTTTTTTTTCCAAAGAAAAAAAAAAAAAAAAAAAAAAAAAAAGAGAAAAGACTAATGAACAATGACGATTTGACCTTCTAAGCCTTGCATCTCACTGACACTGACAATACTTGCTGTATCACTTCCACTTCCTGAATGATCCAAAACTAAACTTTCTCGATTTCTTCTTCGTTGTCTTATACTACCACCACCACTACTGAGTCGTTTATTGATGATATCATTGTAATCGCTTTCATCTTCCTCCACAAATAAACCGATAGATCCAACACGGGCCAACGCCATCTTACGTCGATGATGCATCATTTGCTTAAAAACTGTTAAGGTGGGTGTACTCATCATCAGCTTGAGATGTGACATAAAGCTATAGAACCCACAGACAGCCACCAATCGGTCTCGACAGAAACGGTCGATGGGTAACCATGGTTGCACCGTGTTGACTTTTTTAAGCTTGTTTGAAGTATTTGGCATCGGTAGACGCATCTTGTACTCACATACACGCAATAGATTACAACAAGCGCATTTTGTCTTGGGTGCCATGGGAGGCAAGCTCTGTTGTGAAGAGCAATGGCTAGTGGCAGGTGAAGTGGTCACGGAGGAGGAGGAATTGGTGGTGTTGGTATAATTGGAAAAGACGCTACTGTTATGATGTGAATCATGCCAGCCTTGAATCTCACACTTATTACGAGAGATGGCATCAATCAGCTTCTTTTTAAACCACGGTGATTTCCACCAACCTTGTGATTGTGGAAAGAACAAACAGGGTTCAATATCTTCCAGAAGCACTCGTTTCATAAAGAGTGTGGGTGGAATCGTGGTGGATGTATCAGTCACAATTTTCAGGTGATCTGTGAATTCTGTCAGGATAAATCCATCGATACGGACGGTATTGGTATTCGAAGGCTTTGGACTTAGGTCGATGGATGAGAAACGTAATGGATGTGAGATACGGTTAGCTAAACGAGAGACAATGGGTTGAGGTTGAGAATAACGATGTGCAAGTGTGCAGCTTCCGTTAGCACTTTGATGCACTACGGAATCCAGTTGGATCAAGAGATCTTTGAGTTGTTTCAGACGGTTATCTCTGGTGTCCCAAGCGTCTAGGACAGAAGTGAGTTTACCACCTGTTTCACGATGGATCTGAACAAGACCATCACGGTCTGTGACTTCATCCATGAGGATATGATTGAGAGAGGAGAATAAAGAAGAAGTGATGTCTCCTACATCTATTTCGAGTGCTTCTTTATCTTGTTCAATGGTGGATCTAATTTCTTCTTCTTCAGAGAGGGCAGATGCAAGTGAATTGAGGTCTCTTTTTAAATAAGCCTTTTGTTCTATCTGACCATCCAACTGAGTCAAGAGCTGTTTACAGTTGATGCAGAAACTATCAGTGTCATCATCATTATTGATCAAAAAGGTAGGTTCTACAACATCATGTGATAAAGAAGAAAGAGAGGAAGAAGAGCAGAGAGAGGAGAGGCCATCTAAGGAATTATGATTATTATTATTATTGTTGTTGTTGTTGTTGACAGCATGTTGATCACATGATTTAAAAGTAGGTGTTGTGGTGGTGGTGTTGGTGATTGAAGAATGGTCTGGTATGTCGGCACTACTCTTTCTCCTTCTCCATTGGGTGACGGCGGCTTGTCGGCGTTCTAGTTCGCCTTCTTCTAAATCATCCTCTTCTTTGAGGGGTGCATCTGTTTGTTGTCTTAGGTAGTTGAGACAAAGGGTGATGGTAGATTTGATAGATTCTCCATCGATATCGTCTGTAGCTAGTTCGGATAATAAAACAATGGTTTCCTTGGTGTTGAACTCGCTCCTTTCGAGCTTACCCGATAGATGATTAATATATTGATCCTTTTGTGAGAGACCTACCAGCCAATCGTGGCGGTCATGCTCATATTTACGGTGGATGGTCTAAATGAGGATTATTAGAGAAAGACAAAAAAAAAAAAAGAAGGGAAACACTCACGGATAAATCGCTTTCTAACTCTACAACTCTCGACTCAAGTTTAGAAATGATATCTTGTGCCTGTAACAAAAATGGTAGTACGTCTTGTTCTGAAAACTCTTGTTCAAATAAACTCTCTCCATCCGCATACTCTTCTTCTTCCAGCATGTGCTTTTATGTGTAAATGCGCAGAGATGGGGAAAAATAAATAAAAAAATTTAAAATAGAGAGAGAGAGAGAGAGAGAAAAAAAGAGAAGAAAAATAATAATCTTGGTATACACGCACCCATTTTTTTTTTTTATTTTATTTTATTGCCTACTTAAGAAAAAAAAAAAAAAGAGGGGAACACAGTGCTTCTTTTTTTTTTTTATGATTTTTTTTTTTGGAAGCAGTTCTTTTTTTTTTGACTGTTTGCTCACAAGTGAAAAAGATGAGCTCATAATTGAACAATAAAGAGAAGAAGAAGAAATGAAAGGGGAACCTCCTTTTTATTGAAACTTTTGGAAAATGATGACGGAATCTTAAAAAGGGTTATTTGGTATCACTTTTTTTAACTCATGGTAAATCTGAAAAAGGGTATGTGCGAGCACAAACAAAAAGGTATTTTTAATTTCTTGTGTGACATGTTCCCGGGGAGAGAGGTTGAAAAATCCATTTTCAATCTCCCCCACTGCTTGTCCCCTTTATTATTATATAAAAAGTTAAAAAAAATATCTTTTTTCCTTTCTTCTTCTTTTAACATCTCCTAATACAACTTTCCTTTTAATTAAATATGAAGTCTATTTTCGCCGCCATTTTCGCTGTTGCTGCTGCCGTTGCTTCTGCTCAAAAGATTGTTTCCAGCAGACCCGCTTCTAACCAAGTTATTGTTGCTGGTGCCAGTACTCAAATTGTCTGGGCTCCTGTTGATGGTGTTATTTCCACCATTGACCTTCGTAAGGGTGATCAAGTTGCTTTAGCTTTCTTGAACACCGTTGCTACTGCTGTCCCTGCCACCACTGGTACTTATACCTGGAATGTTCCCGCTGACCTTGCTGCCGGTACCGATTGTAAGTACACATCACATTTTAACACATCAATTATTTATGTCCTAATCATTCCCTTTATAGATGCTCTCTCTTTCGGTTCTTCTCCCAATGATACCTACTCTCCTTTCTTCACCATCCAAGCTGCTACCGGTGGTGCTGCTGCTCCTGCCTCTAGCGGTATGACTTTTTATTAAATGTTCAATTACCAATGAATAGAGACTAATTCGTTCTTTTTGTATATATAGCTGCCAGTGCTCCTGCTGCTGCTGCTTCTTCCTCTGCTGCTGTTGCACCTGCTGCTTCTGCTGCTTCCTCTGGTAAGCCCGCTGCTGTCTCTTCTGCCGCTGCTAGTGGTAAGCCTTCTGCCTCTGCCTCTACTTCTGCTCCTGCTGCCTCTGCCACCTCCGGTGCCAACAAGAACGTTGCTGCCGTTGGTGCCATGGCTGTTGCCGGTGCCGTTGCTGCTGCTTTGCTTTAAATAGTTTTTTTTTTTTTTTAAATTGAAAAAGGAAAAAAAAATTCTTTTTTGTTGAAAAAAAAAAAAAAAAAAAAAACTTCATATTTTTTTTTTAAATCCCCCCCCCCTTCCCTTCTTGTACTCTTTTAATAATAATAATCTACTTTTTTTTTATTTAAACAAATAACTCTCTCTCTCTTTTTTTTTTTTTAATATGATGGGATAATTCTATAAACCCCCTTGCATTTGTAATTTGAAAATGTAATTTAAAGAAAATGAAAAATAGATTAATCATTGTACTACGATGGGAAAAAGGGATTTTTTCCCATCGCCCTTTTTCATCCTGTGTCACTTTCCTTCTCGATGGTAAATGGCGCGCGCGAATGGGTTTTATTGTAAAACACTTGGCAATTGTAGATCGGATTGGAAACGAATATGTGTCACACCTTTATAAAAAAGTGCTTCAAAAGAAATTTAAGCACGTCAAAGGATGTGGCGTGTACCTAATAAATATTTATTTTTTTATACAAATAAAAAAAAAAGAAAAAGCGCCACAGCCATCTAAACACACACACAGGGCCAGTAAGATGGTAAATAAAGGAGAGAAAGAGAAAGAGTTTCATCTGATGTTTGTTATTTTTTTTTTTTGCCTCTGTGTGTGTAAAATGATTTGATAATCGAAATTATCAAATGAAACACTCCTTTTTCCTAAAACTCTCAGCTTATGTCCGCCTTTTCTAAACCCCGTGTAAAAAAAAAATCACTATACTCCCCTCTCTCTCTCTCTTCATCCGACGCGACTTTTTTGGTTGCGCTGATAAACAAAATAGATTAACCGTCGCAATATGGAATATACATTATCCACGCACACACACACACACACCCCTCTCTTTTTTTCATACATTGACATATTTTCTGACAGCACATAGACACACCCCTTATATACCCCTCACATACTTGGTCATATGGACCGTGATTTCCGACCCGTGCTGTATCTCTCTCTCTCTCTCCCCCCTTTCCAAATCTCATTTTAACTGGTAAAAAGCCTAGGGTGCACGGACACCTCTCTTTCTCTCTCACTTTGCATTTTGTATCCTTTTCCACTCTAATTAACCTACATTTGTTCACGCGATATTTTCCCTCGGCTGGCTGACTGGCTTTTTTTTCCCCGTCGCATGACAAGCACCACTAGATATGACATAGGAGCCCCTTCAAAAAGATATAACTCGCTGTAATATGTGCTTCTTTCTCTTTCTTTATTTTGTAAAAAAGAAAAAAAGGGGATAAAATATTTTTTTGGTTAAAAAAAAAGGGGGTTGGGGGGGGGGTGAGCCTTAATTGTCAACACCTTGTATTAAAGTAATGTTATCTCCCTTCAACATGAGTCGACCTAATATAACTCTCTGTTAGTCCGTTTTATTCTCAACTTAATATGCAGCTTCTTTTTACCAATTTTGACTCTTGTATTGTTCTTGGTATCAAACTCTTCACCGTCTTCAAGCACCAAGTTCATAAACTCATCAAAACCCTAACCCAAAGAAAAAAACGCGCGTTTAAAATAATGAAGAACAAGGGATGAAGTCCCCACTTACAATAATTTGTCCTTCAATTCTCATATCAGTCTTATCGAATAACCAGATCTGAACTCTGGATTTCTACAGGATGGTAAAAAAAAACAAAAAAATATTAGTAAAAACAAACATGCGATTGATCTCTCATTTCTTACGTTTTGAAGGTATCTGAAAATCAGATTCTATTTTTTTTTTTTATAAAAGAGGTTAATAATAAGCACGGTAATATAAAGAAGGAGAGTAACGTGGATTCTTACAATGGGTTGAACCATAATCTTTTGCACTTTGGATGACATTTTTAGTTCTTAATTATTCAACAATTAGTAGAAATGAAAAAAAAAAAATGTGTTTATGAAAAAAAAAAAGCAAGTCTTTTTTTTTGCCTCATTATCCAAACTCCGTTTCACGTCACTTTGTTTGACTAGAGTGTATATATGCTTCTGCTGTCAAAAAAGGCTTTGATTTTTAAAAAAAAAAGACCTCTTGAAGAATGACTTTTCATCTAGTGTATTTAATCTGTATTTATTGTTACATTGGCTGTATCTTATCAAAATCCCAACTAGTAAACCCAATCCATCTAAAAAAAAAACTAATGCACAATTTGATAAACGGCGTCCCCTTTTTATTTTGTAAAACATGAGAGTCTTTCAATGCATGAATGATTTTTTTTTCTTGATTTACTAGACTTGAAAAGAGGTTTAGCACGAATGAGATATTACAATCCCCTATTACTAAATCAGAGCTTTGAATGACAATGATATCAGTAACAGTGGCACCCATCTCATTCAGGACCTAATTTCAATAATATTGCAACAGCCAATCTAGCCAAGCTTTATTCAACTAGGTTCTTCCTTCTAGCTCGAATAATATACACTCCCACATTTCCAGTTTCCATAGGCAGCAAGGGGGTATAATGTCGTGGCTGGAGGATATACAAAAAAAAACATATTCAAACAAGAATTCGAAGATGACAGTCAGATCATTGAGGATAATTTTCGTTCATGCACACGTAAATAAGCTTTCAAACGCTGCTTTACTCTTCTTTTTTTTTTTTTTGGTTTTTTTTGTTTGTCTACTGTACGTTTGATCCAAAAACTTTTTTTTTTGTTACAGGTAACTACGGAGATGTTCTTATAGGATGAAGTGAACGACTTTATCAAAAAAGGGCTTTTTTTTTTAAAATCTGAAATCACAGATTTTTTTCATCAGATGCGATCCTATGCAAGTCACGTAACTCATTTCTACTTGATCATCTGTTTTGATAATAAAGACGGCAAGCATAGCCTTTTTTCTTTTGGTTTCACAACCAACTTGGAACTGGTACGGACAAGGGGCGCCCAGAGCATTTATAATAAAACCCACAATTTTATTGTGTAGTTTGTACGAAAAACTACCATGACTACCGTACGTTGGATTGACGACAGAAACAAGAAATTATAGGTCCTTCAAATCATCCATGAAGATGGTTTGGCTTCAAGTAGCATATTCATATATAAATTTAATTCAGACAGTAAGGCACAAACAGTAACCCTATTGACTTCTTCGGAAAATAATCGGCATACCCGTCGAACGAAAAGGAAAAAAAAAAAAAAGTAAATGAGGCCATTATCATGATAAATGAGCAGTACGAAAGCCAGTAAATGTATCAACTAAACTGGGGGAGGGGAAGTCATGCTTATTCAGTGATTATAATTAAGGTTTTTCAGCACTCGCTTTATGTTTTCGTCACATCCTTTTCTGCCTCAACTTTTTGTTTATTTATAAACAGTTTTTTGTTTAAACGTAGTTTATAAGAAAGTGACCAATTGACGGTGAGGAGGGACAGGTTGCATATTTTTGTGTTCTAACTTAATTTTAATTTTATTCTATTAGGGATGCAATTACCAATCGAAGCACTGTACCACTTTAATAAAATCCAATCTTTCTTTGGGTTCATTTAAAAAAGTTACATTAAATTTTCGTATATATAGGCTTGGGAAGTACAGCGGACAAAAGAGGTTATCACTTTTCACCTCCCAAAAAAAGATTTTTTTGGTCATACACACTTACGGTCATCCCATTTTTTCTTTTATTTAATTCTCTTTTGTACTTTTTGTGAATTGTCATTCATGTCAACCCATCAATTTTTACAGTGATTTTTTTTAGATGCAGTACTATTTTTTTCCGCTGTAGAAATGGGGGGTGAGCATTTCTTTTTAAAGAACAAGACAATTTGGAGGAGCAACAGATTGGGAGGGTGCCAAGCGGTAAAAGAAGACAATAGACCCTCCCTTTTTTTTCTTGTAGCACATAATGTAAAGACTTTGCATTGATTTTTCAGCAAAATTCTTTTCTACAATTTATAAATAGCGTCTTTGCCTTCCCAGATATTCCTAAACTTATTGTAAACCGGTAGTAAATGTCAATCTAGAAAGACTTTTTTTTATAAAGAGTTTGCCAAGGCAATTTTCTTTTTTCTTATTCACATGTATATATTTTTGGTCATACATTAAGTATTTTCCATCTACACCTATTTAGCAACAAAAGAATCCTTCTCCTCCCCGCCCCTCTCCCCTTTTCATTTTTTTTATATAATAGGCAGTAGTGAGTAAAAATCATGCTGTCTCATAAAGATTAAAATCCGTCTTTTCACCCTAATACATATATAGAAACTGATATTGTACCGTGTTGTTTCAAATTGAGACCAATCTATCCTAGACAAGCCCTCTCCAAAAGATACATGTGTGTTGACATGAAGTGAGTCTATTCAAAGGATTTAATAAGCGTATGGAGGTCGCTGAAGGACCCAAATGTGGATAAAAGAATGAACACAGTACGTCACAAACGTGTGTCTTCAAGCGAGGCTGACTTGTCTGTAAAACGTCCAATATAAAAACAAAAGAGTAAGGTCGAGGCAGTTAACTCATTCTTATGGACTTAGGAACGGGTTCAACTTTTTTTTTTTTTTTTTTTTTTTTTTTTTTTGCATTAAGTAAACTAATATTTATTCTTTTTTTTTTCTAAAGAGTGCCTTGTTTTATATTTTTCTCAAGCTTCAAACTAATTTTTTTTTTTTTTTCTGTACAAAGAAACACAAAAATATGACTTCTAGGAGGGGATTCCTCTTTACTGCCTTTTTTTCTCGGATTCATCCATAAATAAATGTACAAAAAAATAAAAAAAGATCTTCCGGAAAAAGGGTTGTTGTCCAACGTTACTCAGTGCAGCACGGACTAATCTTAACAGCCCAAATAAGTATGCACGCCATGCACTATGTCAGGGTCTGACCTTGGATCGACCTTTCAATTACTCGCAAGAGGTTTTTCTTATAAAAATTGAGGGAGGCCCATTGTTTTTTTTTGACAGTCTTTTTTTCCTTTTGTCCAACTTATTTTTGCATTGTATCATTTCCAGTGTAGTCCCTACCATCCATCATGTCAAAGGTTCAGATAACCTTTGTACTGCCTTACAAAATACAAATAAAAAACATGTGCTTATTTCACTACTTCAATTCCATGTTATTCTTGTAAGACAAAAAGGTCTATTTCATTGGGTCGGTTATTCTCAAAACCATGATACAAAAAGTAAAAAAAAAAAAAAAGCTTAAATATATTGCTTGCCCGCTTTTAAGTTATGGTTATAAAAAGGGGGAAAAAACATACTGATCTTGATGCTCATTTCACGCATTCCCCCCAACTCTTTGTTACATTAACTTAACCCATGTCTCTTTTACAACATGAATTCTTAAAAGTGCCGTTGGAAAACGCACTCGTGATCTTTAACAAGCACATCGTACCCAGATTAACAAAAAAGAATAAATCCATCGCCATTAGTGCCGCTGTTGCCATGTCGGTTGTTTATTTTATCACTGAACTGCTTAAACCCCCCAAAAAGCTTCGTCATATCCCTTACTTTGGCCACTTGGGCGCTGTTTGGTCCTCATTGGTCTATGAGCCCGTTTGGGACCGTGCTTACCGTGTTCATCTCCCTGAACTCACCAAGAAGGGACATCCTGGACTTTTCATGGTTTGATTTTTATTTACACTTCAAAAAAAAAAAAAGACTTCCCCCCAGTTACTTATATTTTGATATAATACAGGAGCAAGGCAGATTTGGCTGGGCATTACATATTGCTAACCCCGAAGATGCAAAGCGTTTCTTCTTAAAGACAGGTAAGTTTTGAAAAAAAAAAAAGTGGAAGGTATGTGATCCAACCTAAAAATTCCTACTATTGTAGAATTGTTTCCAAAGGTTGTACCACAAAACGGACACAAGGAGACCATCCAGGGTAAATTTATTGGTGGTCCCAATATGTTGGTTCTCAACGGTCATGAATGGAAGGCCCAAAGAAAAGTTGCTAATCCCGCTTTCCATCGTTCCATGCCTGTCAAGTTGTTTGGAAAATTAACCCAAGATATGTTCAAGGTCATGGAAGGTATGGGCGAAACCATCATCATCACTGATTTATTAGAACGTTGGACTTTGGATGCCATTGGAAAAGCAGGTTTTGGTAAACTATCCACTCATTAGAGAGAGAGAGAGAGAGAGAGAGAGCCTAGTCATACTTAATCACACACACACCGTTAGATTTCGACTTTAACGCCCTCACTGACGAAAAGAACGAATGGGTTCAACGTTACAGTCAAATCAATCTCGGTTTACGTGACCCCAAATTCCATTTCTTCCCTTCCTTTGACACCAAATGGCTTAGTTGGTTCCCTCAACGTGCCAAGATTCATAAGGAACTCGATATCTTTTTGAGCATGCTGGATGATGTAATCGCAAAGAAGCGCGCTGCCATCAAACAAGGTGTGACAAATGATGCCTTGGAAGAAAACGAAAGAGATTTATTAGGTCTCATGATTGAAGCTGAAGAGAGAGGTGAAGGAATCATGGATAATGAAGAATTAAAGGTAACCTTTTAACGTCATTCCCCCCCCCCCATATTCATAAATCTCATCTGATTCTTTCTTTTTGTAGAGTAATTTGTGTGTCTTTTTCTTGGCTGGTAAAATGCACACACATTTTTTTTTTTTGTATGGCATGCTACTAACAATACAAATAATTAGGTCATGATACTACTTCATCCGCTTTAGCTTTTGCAATCCATTATTTGGCACAAAATCCCGTGAGTAAACAAAAGCAAGAAGAGGGGGAAAAAGAGAGTATTCATATTTTTTTTTGTGGATTTAGGATATTCAACAAAAGGCAAGAGAGGAAGCCATTCATATCTTGGGCGATGAGCCCGAGGATGTCTTACCTACACTTGAAGAGACCAGAAGAATGACGTATATCAATCAAATAATGAAGGAGACACTTCGTATCAATGGCCCCACACCTCGTATTTTACCTCGTGTGGCAACAGAAGACACTTACTTGTCCAATACTTTTATTCCCAAGGGAACATGGATCACCGTCAACATGTTTGATATCCAACACAATGATAATATCTGGAAGGACTCTCAAAAGTTTGATCCCGATAGATTCGCAGAGGATGGAGAAGCCGTCAGAGAGGTAGGAGAAGGTTTGCCTTGGCTTCCATTTGGTAATGGAGGAAGACAATGTATCGGTATGAATTTCAGTTTAAGTGAACAACGTGTCATGCTTTCCATGTTATGTAAGTAGAAATTTAATTATTTTTCATCTGTGCAAGGTAAAAAAAAAAAGAAACTAACCATGGTTTAAATATATATATATATAAAGTGCGCAAGTATACTTGGGAAACTCCCGAGAATTCTATTCATAAAGAGCGTGTGGTTTGCTTTGGTGTGGGTATCATTGCACCTCAAGCATTGGATATCAAGTTCCAAAAGAGATACTAGTTTAATGTTCCCACTTTATATTTATTTTTTAACCCTTCATATTAATTTATTAATCTTCTCTATCAAAATAATAATAATAACAAAAAAAAATGTCTTGTGAATTCTCCAAATGTTGTGATTGTATAATTTTATAGCGAATAACCTTTTAGTATCTGTTTGATGATAAGGGTAGGACCTTCTATTTTTTAATAATAATAAACTGCAGACATAAACTAATTCTTTTTTTCAAGCTCGTCCAACCATTCATCAAACGATTTATTTTTGATGATAAAAGATTGACCGATTTTTGAAATCAGTTGACTGAGGAGAGAGCGGGGGTGAGTGAAGGGTGGAAAACAAGAACATGTATAATCTTACCGTTCTTCTAATGCATTTTCTGTATGCAGAATTTCATTTTCAATCGTATTTGTGGATTGAAGCAATGTTTGAAATTTTTGTTGCTGGATTTGCTTATAAGAGCGTTCCTTTTCTTGAAAATTCACTAATAGCATTTAATTGAATACACCGAATAAAGATTAAATAAACATCATACTTACATCGTATGGCATCGATGGATTGTATCACATTGTCAATTCCATCGTGACATGTAGGCACGCTTGTTAAAATTGGAATATCCTGTTTATCTAAGGACGTACTCCATTTCTCTAAAAGAGAATCCAATGTTTTCCTAATATCAGAACATACTTGTGCAATCCCATCTTTTTCAAATTCATTCACTACAGCACCCAATATCAGTTCATCAGCATGTGTTTTTTTTTAAAAAGGACTTTTTTTTTACCAGACCGGATGGACTCCATGATTTTATTGACCAATTGAATAGTCGACTATAAGAAAAAAAGTTAGTACGGCTACTTTATTTATTTTGACAAGGCATACGATAGAGGTATGAGGGCTCATGACATTTTTTGTTTCCAATAGTTCATTGGGTGTCATGCTATCGATTTCTTGAACCACTTTATCCTTCTTGATTTTCAATTTTGCTGTCTCTATTCTTTCCATACATTGATCCACTTGTGTGAGGCGTCCTTTGTTTATCTAGTAGCGATAGGGTTACCTCATTAGACTTTCTTTTTATTTTGGAAGTATGCAACTTACTTCTTTCCATTGTCTTGTTAAATCTTCATGAATTTGTTTGTTTGTTTCAAGCAACAATAAAATCTTATCTTTTAAACCCTGTTTTTCATTTTCTTTTTTTTTTAAAAAAAAGGGCCCTGTTTTTTTTAACTCGTTTCATTGCATTTAAAAAAGAGACTTACTATAATTTCTTCTAGCGGGACAGAGTCCTTTTTCACTACTACTCCTGGTGGTGGATCCTGGCTCTCGATTTTTTGAATTTGCTTGAATAAAATGTCAGGTTGAAGTGCCATATAACCTAATTCGGTCTTCACCCGACAAGTTAAAGCTTTCAGTCTCTTGGATTTACTACATAAAAATGATCAGCCCCTCCCGTAACTACTGGGTTGAATACAAGAAAAAAAAAATCAAGATGCATTACATTACGAGTGATTGAATAGCTGGGTCGTCATACAATTCCCTTACACGCTGCACCAACGCCTTTTCCGACTCCTTATATTCTTCATTCAGTTCTTCCAGTGTCTTTTGCAACGAAGCGGTCTTTGCCAGACGGTGCGATTGAAACTCGTTTATGAATTGCTTCTTTTGTTGGTCAATGCCTTGATGTTGCAAGTGGTAAGACAGTTCAAGTTGGGCATGGAGATCCTGCAAGGACGATAGGAGACTTTCACTTATCTCAAGAAGCGGTTGCTCCGATGGCAAATCGGGTAAACGAGAAATTTGTTGTCTGATCACAGACAGCTTTGAAGCTGGCAAGGATCGATTATCGTTCCATTGGGTACGGATCAGATCGTGTATCTTTTGGTAAATCTTTTCATGGGTAATGGCGAGTATTTCCGTCAGGTCGCGCTTACTACCGATGGGCAATGGTTTTGCTAAGGGAGTTATTAAAGAGGCTCTGTCGTGGGCGGCGGATAATTGAAGTTGGTACTGTTCTTGCTGGAGGGTCATTGCTTTATAGGTGTTATTTTTATCTCGTATTGCCGTGGCCTCTTGGTGTTCTTGTTGTAATAACTGCTTTGCATGGAGAATTTGGGTCTCTAAATAAAGAAAAGGGGTGTATGTGTGTGTGTTTAATGAAGGTCGTGTTCAGTTGAAAAAAAAAAGCAGGATTCAAGTGTACCAAGGCTTCTTATTTTTAGAAGCTGTTGCTCATTTCGTTTTCGACACTCCACATATTTAGTTTGCTTGTCCATTTTGTAAGTTCCAACTCAAAAAAGAAGATACAAAAAAAAAAAAAAGTATTTACAATTTGGTTTTATTGAGTAATTATTTTTTTTTTAAAAAAACAAGGCACAAGGAATTTAATCGTCCCTCGTCCAGTTTTTCCACTCTGCAAGTGTATCACTATCAATGTAATCATATCTCATAATAAAACCATCCTCACTACCAGTAATAATTTGACTAGTAAGGCAATAATGAGTAACAGTTTTTTTTTTCTTTTTTTTGAATCTTACCGAGAATCACGAGAGAAGACGCAACATTTCACAGCCTTGGTAGCTCGTCGATGACCCAGTTCTGTCACGATTTTGCCTGTCTTGATATTATACACATAAACCATACCCTGGCTCGATCCAACACAAAAGAAAAGTTCATCCAAACTGACATCGAATCGACAATAGTTTTCACCCGTTCTAATTTTATATGATCGGACCGTCTAATTTCATACAAAAAATATCAGGGCTTATTTAATTCATTTTTTTTTTTCTGCAGTATCTATGTAAGGTTGTCTTACTTTTTCGGTTTCCAAGTTCCAACATTCAATTTTGCCATTAATGGATTTTGTCATCACGTTACCGTTGGCCATGCGAATGCAATCTATAAGAAAGGGATATGAGTATTTCCTACCTAATGATAAAAAAAAAAGTAGGTAAATGATTCCCCCCTCCTTACCAATATAACTATCACCATGCATCTTTCTCACAAGATGTGAATCCTTCTTTTGAACAGTAATTGGCTCATCATCCATCGTCTCTGTTGTTGAAGGAACATTCCACACACGAATCTCACCTCTTGCATTACCAGATACAAATGATTCGCCTGAAGGGTTAAAACACTATGTAAGACACATTTTAGTATATCAAAACCCTGTCTATCCTCCCTCCTCCTCCTCTCTTTTTCTTTGAATAGCATACAGTGACAGTGGCATCAGCCTCAAAAATCGCTATACATTTACTTTGATCCACATCCCATAATCTGACCGTTCCATCCTTTGATGTTGATAAAATGATGTTGTCGCTTTGGGGGTGTGATTGTACATCGTAAATAAGTTCTAATAATAGGATGATCTTGTCAGTGGTCTCAAAAATCGAATATATCGACACAATATTAGCTACTTACTGGTATGTCCTTTCAATATACTGATCTCTTCCGAATTAGCAACACTAATAATACGAACAAGGCCATCGGTTCCTCCCACAGCTAATAAACCGTCTCTTTCCCTATACAACCAACAAAATGTTTCCAGCGTTGTCTTGTTACTCGTTTCCTCTTCATCGTTCATTGCTGACGGTGGTGTCAAGTCAAAGTTGGACATGATATCCAAATGGTCACCACAATGTTCATTATCGTAGATACTAAGCTATAATGGTATGGGGTTTAACAAAAGTATATATGAGGGGGGGGGGGGAGCCGTATGTTTCTTTTTTTTTTTTTACCTCACAACCACCCACGGTGGCCAATATATTACTGGTATCTGTACTTTCACGTTGAACAGCACCACGCTTATCAAATGTCTTGACCTGATCAAGACCAAAAGGGGCATTAAAGTTTTTGTTGTTGAAAAAGAAGGCAAGTTGGTTGATATCTCCACCATGGTTTTCCTTGACAATTCTTCTTAATCTCATATTCTCAAACACATGTTCTAAGCGATGTTCTTTATCTTCTGTCTTTATTGTCTTATTGGGTTGCACATTGGTTGTGTCTGACAATCTTCGTTTGACGGCTGCACTGGTCATAATTTTTTTTTTTTTTTTTTATATATATATATAACGCGGGGAGGAAAAAGGGAAAGCAAGAAAAAAAAAAAAATCACGCGTTGGGTGTCACCAATGATTGTGACTGGGTCGACGGGGGAAAACACCATCTTTTGAACGATTTTCCTTTTTGTTTATCCCCCAGTTGCAACCAAAAAAGAAAACCTTTAGTGGCGCGTCATGGATTACGGTAAAAGAAAAGAAATCCAATGAACTAGTCAAGACAAAAAAAAAAAAAAAAGAGACAGAAGTCTAATGTATATTCTTATTAGAACTTGAAAGTAGAACAGAGGAAGAGAATGAGAAACTCATTAACGAGGAGTATAAAATGTGGAAAAAGAACTCGCCTTTTCTTTATGACCTTGTTGTCACACACGCGTTAGAATGGCCTAGTTTGACCTGTCAATGGTTTCCCGACGTAGAAGAGTAAACAAGAAACACACCCTCATCTTGACCTCCTCCCCTCAATAACATTCCCCTCTTTCTTATAGGCTTCCTGACAAAAACTACAAGACGCAACGTTTATTATTAGGAACACACACAAACGACGACGAACCCAACTATTTACAAATCGCTTCCGTTCGATTCCCTAAAGAAAACAAATCCGAAGACACTCCCATGGAAGAACTTGCCGGTAAAATAATCCCCCCCCCACTTTTATACTACTTTTTCTGTACTTACCTTTCTGTGTGCAGACGAGAAGGAGAATGAAACTTTTATAAAGATTACACAAAAGATCCTTCATGATGGAGAGGTCAACAGAGCTCGTTACCAAATTGAAAACCCAGACATCATTGCAACAAAGTCAAGAACAGGTGATGTTTACGTATTCGATCGCACCACTTTTGAGCCCATGCCTAAAGAAAACGAAAAGTTTAACCCCACCTTGAGATTAACTGGACATCATAAGGAAGGGTAAAAAAAAAAAAAAAAAAAGGCAGGACTCTCCTCCCTATGTCTTATTCAGTACTAATAAGGTCCCTCTTTAATTTTTTTTTATTTTTTTTTATATAATAGTTATGGTTTAGCTTGGAGCCCTCATAAGCATAATGCTAGTCATTTATTAAGTGCTGGCTTTGATTCTAAAATTTGTCAATGGGATATTGGAGGAACTACCAAAGAGAACCGCGAATTAGAACCCATTCGTACATACTCGGCACATACAACTGGTGTTGAGGTACATATATTTTCCATTTTTTTTAGGGCCCTCCCCCTTGATGGGATACTAGATTGATTCGTTTGATAAATAATAGGATGTGGCATGGCATACAAAGTTCGAATCGATATTTGCCTCTGTCGGAGATGATGCCAGATTAATGATGTAAGGATTTAAATTTAAACGTGTGTGTGTGTGGGGGGAACCTTTGACAATATATATTAAAAATGATATCTGTCCAGTTGGGATGCAAGAAACGATTCGAATAAGCCAATCCATAATATTCAAGCACACGAGGCCGAAGTGAACTGTGTTGCCTTTGCACCTAGTAGTGAATGGGTACTTGCAACGGGTTCAGGCGATAAGGTAAAAAAAAAATAATGAAGTTACATCACTTTAAAACTAAAAAAAAAAAACCTGTTATAGACTGCTGCATTATGGGATTTGCGTAACCTCAAGTCACCTTTACATAGTTTAAGAGCTCATCAGTCTGAAATTCTTCAGTTGGCTTGGTCACCACACCACGATTCCGTCTTGGCAACAGCTAGTAGTGATAGAAGAATCCTTGTTTGGGACCTTTCTAAAATTGATACACCTCAAACACCTGAAGAAGCTGAGGATGGACCACCTGAACTTCTCGTAATTATATATATATATATAGATTGAATATTTAGCATTGACCACTCTACTGAAAATTTTTGTTTTAAAAATAGTTTATGCACGGCGGTCATACAAATAAAATTTCAGACTTTGGTTGGAATCCTGCAGAACCTTGGGTGTTATCTAGTACAGCTGATGACAATATTGTACAAGTCTGGCAAATGGCTAGCAACATTTACAACCCAAATCAAACAGAATCCGAACAAGAGAATCAAGTAGCAGAGACCCAAGAGATGATGATGATGAATAATAGTATACCCGTCACAACTAGTACGAATAACGAGATGGCTGTCGTAGCGGATATCGCCACTGTATCCACATCCCAATCAGCTAACGGAAATTCAATCATCGAAACTAAATTAGCCGCAGATCTCGTCAATATTTCTAAACCTTCTTCTCCTAAACCTGAAGACCAAACTGAAGCAGATAACATGGAAGAATAAAATTTCTGTCATTACAGTCACGAAAATTTTCCATTATGATGATAGCTTCAAAAATTTTTGAACATGAATAAAAAAAAAAAAAAATTTAATATACTCAATACATCAACCACATTTCTTTCTTATAAACCTTATACAAAATATGTGCGATTTAAATTGGTGTACTGTCTGTGATAAAGCCATCTCTTGTCAATCCGTAAGTAAATCCAACCCTCAACCTATCTCATTTATTCATTGAGCTGATGTTCTTTTCGTAGGACTCTTTATATTGCTCTGTAGATTGCTATTCAAGAGATGCCGACAGTGATTCAAGCCATAACTTTCAATCTTTCTTTGCTCCAAAAACATCTTCCATCACATTCAATAAACAGATATCGCTCATGGATGATATACCATCCCTAACAACATCTTCCTTATATACCACTTCCACTGCCTCATCATCGATTTTTACACCAAATATGTTACCCACAAAGCCACAAGACGAAAAAGAAAACAATTTATCATGTTGCGACTACTGTGAAAGTGTAAACAAGAAAAATACCGGTTTATCATCATTATCCCAATCCATTTATATCCCCCTCAACTCATTAAAATAAAGTTACTATTTTGTATTCATCTATCTAAAACCTACAAATTCCGAAAAGCTAATTTTTTTTTTTTTTACCGCTCAGACCCTTTATCATTGAAAAGATTGCCAATTTGTCTATATCTTGAATAGATTTAGCAAAATATGTTGAAGAGGGGTTTACCTCCCAAGGTATGAAAGCACTGATTTTTCTTTTAGATGGTATTCAAATTCAACTGAATGCTATATAAATATTTGGCCAAGTAACAAGTTTTGATCCGTCGTAGCCAGTATAAACTTATTAGCAACTATTGTAACAACCCAGCATAGGTCAGTATCGGGTAACAGCTTCTACGCAAGCCGTTACTTTTTTTTTTAGTAGTAGTTCTGATTCCAAGAAGGCGCTGTCATTAAAGATATGTCTTCTTCCTGCTCTCATGACAAATTCCACAATGCTCATGCTCAGCGATATTAATTAAATACAGTCCGATCCCCGCCCACACATTTATATGGATATAATAAACATTATTAGCATGATGCCCGTAAAGTAAGAAGAAGAAGAAGAAGAAAAAAAAGATACCTAGCAGTAAAAGAGCAATACACATATTCAATGGCTGCGCTGCTTGCACTACCGTAAGGGCAATCTACGACCACGGGCTCCATCGACAAGCCTAACTAGTTAAATTGTTAGTAAATATTTGTATACCTATACGTTATACTATTTTACCCATCATCAAGAAACCCACGGTACTAATATAATTTAGTTGGGCTGGATTTTTTTTTTTTTTTGACTGAACGTTGCAAGCATATCTTTGAGTGTCTTGGGTAATTTGAAAAGACCGTCGTCAATGTATTTAGTTATCATCGGCCATTGTTACATTATCTTTACCGACTTCACATGCTCCTAGCTTTAAGTTACCATATCTAAATAAGATGTCAGCTTTGGCACCTGTGGCTTTTCAGGGTCTCTTATTCATCGCCTCCAAACCTCTTTCTTCATTTCTTTTCGAAGAAACAGCAACACTGGACTTTGGAATGGATCTAAAAAATACTTTGTTTCCCGCCTTGGGTTAAATGAATACTACTCGGCTCACCAAGAACAATCCTGATGTTTCTATCTTTAAAAGCTCTGTAAACGAAAAGGCCATACTTTATGCAGCAAATCAGATTCAGAGTACCCGTTTAGTTCTAGGTTATTATTGTAAAGGAATAGTTCTGCAGCTCTAATAATGCTTTCATCGATCCACTTCAATTTAAATTCACTCATCGATAGGATCATGATGTTGGTTGCTTGCAAATGTATATATTTCTTTACCAGTTGTTCAATTTTTTAGAATAGCTATCTAGGTAGTCGTTTAACTCTTTATGTGTATTAAAAAAAATCAATTTATTATATAATATGCTTTATTAGCAGTTCTATCTGCTTGTGATATTTGTTTTTTTTCAATTAATTTTTTTTTTAGCTGTTTTTCTTTCATTTGGACTTTTTCCTCCATTTGCTTCTCCATGTCGAAAGCAATAAAAACGTCTTGTAATTCACGCCTTCTTTCACGAAAAAAAACTTTCCGGCGGTAGCCGTAAAGCTTAGACCGCCAAAAAAGTTAACCGGCCGGTATCGGTCTAAGCTGACACCGTTACCGCCGGTAGGGGGTTTAATAAAACCGTTACCGGCGGTAGAATCAAGAAAGCTTTCTAATTGCAGCACTCTTGATAATGGTGCCTACTGGATCTTCAAAACCATCGATAAAGACACCGTCATTATCAACAACCTAAAGATGTATTTGTTCTGTGTGAGTAAATGGGAAATGTCTAGACCTCCGTATTTTTTTTTTAAAACCAGACTTACAGAGATCCTGGCCAGGACCAGCAGGCCAGTATAGGTCCAACCATTTACGGTGTAACACCTGTTATTCACAGGCTGTGAGTTCGAAAAACTCCAGAACCCTGCCTAGGATGTCGCCTTCCTATAGCAAAGACTAGCCGCAGCCGCAATATATCTTTTTTTTGATTTAGCGTCTTTTGAAAGAAACAAGAGTCATTACTAACTCACCTTTTTTTTTACAATATTGGTTACTTTCATAAGATAGAAAAAATATGTTATAGGAAAAGAAAAGGGAGAAGAATAAAGTGTGTGAAACAGCTTTATTTGTAGGCTGATAAACAAGAGCTTATGTCAGAATGATTTAATTACCTGTTTCATCTTTCATAATGTCTGGGTCTTTACTTAAAATAGAAACATATGCAAACCTCTCAAGCAAATCAAAACTTGGTAATTGTCTATCTACGTTCCAGTAGTAGCCTGTAATGACAGTGAAGCATATTTTCTGGAAAGCAAAAATCAATGATCCTAAGAAGTTTAGACGATATGACATGTCAATCGACGTAAAGACTTATGTGTAGACCATCACATGATTCTAAAAAATACGTTTGAGAAAAATACGGAGTTCTAGACATTTCCGAGTAAATGTGTATTTAAAAAAAAGTAAATTTATTACATAAACATACTTTATCAGCAATGTTTTGCATGGAGAACAAAATTAAAGTAAAACCTAAAGTGATACTGTTAGAACTTGAATACCACTTTATTATGGACGAAAAAAAAGATAACGTATTATGGTCTATGAGAAAAAACTATGGATATTCACATGAAGAACTTGATAGTTCCAGGAAGAATATTAAGCGCCTTATTAGATCATGATGTAATAACCTGGTGATAATAAATAATCAACATGTCTTTAAATTTAGCCCTTCCATACTGAGTATATAAATATTAATCAGAGGGATCAACAGTAATAAATATTTACTCGCCACAGGGTTGTACCCTGTGTACAGACACTTCAACGGTAGAATGAGAATAAGCGGGGGTAATGTGTGATTCACGATTAACTTTTTAAATTATTATCCATCCTTAATGTGATGCGACAATTAACTTTATTATTGTATCTATGATATCCTCAACAAAGACACTCATGGTATTTTTGCAGCATGAGAAGTGATTCGTAGAAATATATACAGAAATCAATATCGCGAAAGGAATCATTCAATTCTGCATTATATTGGCCTTTAAGAGTGATGATTTGCCGGTACATTGAATTCCAGTTTCTTGTTGTAGAATGTCTAGAATCATACTGATCGAAAAATGAATTTACAGCTTCGTCAACACTACGATATAAGGTATCGTCCAACGTGTATGGAGGGCATTTGCTGGTTATGTCTATCCATTGTTTTTTGCTAAACAACGTCGTTTGGCGTTCAGGATGCTTGGCAGAAAGATCAATGATAGAGTTTAAACCGAGGCTGTTTTCAAATACATCAGAATAATAAAAATAAAAAAAACTGTTTAATATACAAGTACATACCATACTATTGATTGTTGGTTTCAATCAAGAAGGTGGTAAATTGAATGCTTCCTGATGGCAGCATTCTTGATGATTGTACCAACTGATTCCTCAGAACCATCGACGAAAACCCCGTCGTTCTCAACAACCTACAGATGCATTTGTTCTGTGAGTAAATGTGAAATGTCTAGACCTCCGTATTTTTTTTTTAAACGTATTTTTTTTATACCACTTACAGCAATTCTGGTTAAAGCCAGCAAGCCAGTATGATCACAACTATTTACAGTGCAAACACAGCCATTTACGGTTCGTGAGTTATAAAACTCAAGAACTCTCTGCCTGGGAGGTCGCCCTCCTATAGCAAAGACTAGCCGCAGCCCCAATATATCTTTTTTAGATTTAGCGTCTTTCGAAAGAAACAAGAGTCATTACTAACTAACCTTTTTACAATATTGGTTACTTTCATTCGATAGAAGTATGTTAAAGGAAAAGAAAAAGGGAGGAATAAAGTGTGTGAACCAGCTTTATTTATAGGCTGATAAACAAGCTTATGTCAGGATGATTTAATTGCTTGTTTCATCTTTCATACATACATTTGCGTTTAAAAATCAAGATTTTCTAAAATAGAAATCAATTTTTTTTAGCTCAATCAAAATTTTCCGTGCTACTTTTTTTTTTATTAACTGTCCTTAAGACTTGTCAGTAGTCATTACAAAAGAAACTTTTACCGAAACCTGTTTTCTAGTCAATACAATGGAATCTGGCCTGGCAGGGTGACAAATTAAATATGGGTATAGGTTCTATACAGTAAGAACCACCCAAGATCTTTACTTTACTTTTAAAACATTGTCCATTTTGAAAAGGTCAGCCTTCAATTGCAGATTAAATGAATCAATTACTACAATAATTCTGACACAACTGTGAGAACAGCCTCGCCAACTCCTCCCAAGTAAACTTGAATTTGTTCTCTAAGCTATTTACTTGAACTAACTCACTTTTTCTAAATTAGTGCCACACAAACAAAAATCGTGTTCGAATGAATATACGCGCAAGCCAAAGCCGTAATAGTGTTCACGTAAAGCCGTTTTTATTTTTCCTTTGGAAACTATCAAAAGCTCAGATTTCTGCCGCTTCAATCTAGGCAGTGGGTGATCAAGCTGAGAGTTCAGCGCAAGCTTATTGCGAAGCGTAAGTGATGTAGAAAGCAAAGAGGGATATACCACAGAAGGCGAACGAGATAGAGAAATCGATGGACTCGAGATATCAGTACTGTATTGATTTCTGAGTTTATGAGCAGGATCAGGGAGATGGCGATCATGAAACTTTTGAACTCAGAGCAGAAAATGGGCGCCTAATCACAGTCGAGTTACGCATATTTACAGTAGAAATGGATGGCTATGGATAATGTACCGATCCACAAACCAATAGCCGTAAGGGTTTGAATAGATGAAAGATGCTATACGTGCGTCTACTTGCCTTCGTATTACTTCTTTGTATCCAAACTTCTGGGCTAGACGACAATGCAAATTTAAAGTATATTCCCCACAAGAATGTCTACTCTATTTTAAAACGAGATAAAGTCGACTGTGTTTCCATTGAATTACTCAAACTCTCTCTATCCAACATATTGAATTTCGCTAGTCCGAAAATGAGAGACGTTTATGATGAGCTGATTTCTCCCGCAGAAATGAAAAACATCAATTGTACTAGAAAGGAGACGTCAGACTTAATTGCCCACGATGAAATTATGAATGTTAAAATCGTGAAACTTCTGGACGACCTCAAACCCCATGCTTAATGAAAGTTGATGCGTATCAGCTTCGTACGCAAATTGAAGAACTGAAATATAAAGAGACCGAACAACTTTCAGCCAAATATCAACTGTTGAACGTTGTAGAAATCATGTAAGTTGTGTTATTCTTGTCATAAAGTATGAATATACTTATTTTGTTATCAGGGATTGTGGGTTCAAGTTCTGGAAGACCTCTGCATCGGAATCAGAATTTTCATATCCTTGAAAATTCGAAGACTTGATAGAGGTTTCCACCAAGAAAAAATGATTTTACCCAGCGTTGGCTTCATCTAGCACGTGCACCCCTTCATAAGTCGAAACTTTTTTTTTTGCTTATATATTAGCTTTAGAATTGCCACGTTTATCCAAGTATGTTGGATGACACGAAATTTATTCTGTCAAATGGTGAAAGTATCTCTGTAGCAACAAAAAATACTGTTAGAAGCATTGTGGATCAAGAGCAGGAGCTTACGGAATACGGTCAAAGAATCGGTCTGTTGGTGAGTTGTGAACGCTTGAAGAGAACAGTTGAACTTTGTAGCATTAAATTCAAAAAGGAGGATGAAACCGCTTCAGTGATCATGTAACAACAAAGCAACAATGCAAGGATCAATTCGTGTAAATAGTTAGATACATCAATTCATTGACTAACGATTCTGATAATCAAGTTCTTGCTTTCGATTTTAAGGGAAACAGCGGTTACTTAACCCAGAAATGACTGTGATCGGATGGTAAATGACTATGATCAGACAAATTTGGTCATATAAAAACATAATGTACTCACAAAAGGTGACATAATCATATATTCCAGCCGATTTACTTGAATTTGATTATTTGACAGGCACTTCGAAATGTCTTTACGTATGGAAGTTACATCTTGTTACGCTTTCAGCCAAGGTCCTTGAATCATTTTATATACCAACAAAAGAAAATATTCTTTCCTTGAGACTTGACTTGAAGATATCGTAGATCCCTTGAGCCATTCTCCAGCACCACTGAACCAAGTATTCATGACACCTCATCGAAGAAGTTAGAAATAACCTCTCGTGGACACACATTTCTTGTTTCTTTTGTGATAAACTGGATGAGTTCAAATTTTAGTTCTCACAGCTAAATCAATAGACCTGTTGGACGAGTTCCAAAACTCAAAATGAACGAAAAAAGCATTCGGGTACTCACAAAGCCACAAGGCAAAAAAGCATACAATTTATCATGTTGAGACTACTGTGAGAGTGTAAACAAGAAAAATACCGGTTTACCATCATTATCCTAATCCTTTTATATCCCCTCAACTCATTAAATAAAGTTCCCTTTTGTATTCATCTAACCTAAATTCCAAAAAGGCAATTTTTAGCCTATCCCCCCCCCCCCAGCGCTCGGACCCTTTATGATTTGAAGATTGGATAGGATCTACTGTTTTTTTATGCCAGAATAGATAGCAAAAGATGAAGTGAGTCTACCCAAGCTACTGAGGCACTGTTTTTTTTAGATGGTATTCAGATTCAACTGAATGCTATATAAATATTTGGCTGAGTGACATGAAGTTTTGATCCGTAACCAGAATAAACTTATTAGCAGCTATTGTAACAACCAGAATAGGTTAGTATCGGGTACCAGCCCTCTCTTCTTATTATGTAATAGTAATTTCTGTTTTCTCCTGGTTTAAACCGTCCCCTTTTTATTCAGTAAAGCATCCTTTTTTTTTTTTTACCAATAAGACCCCTTGTCTCAATTCGAATCACATATACACTGCAAAACATACATCCCTTTTTTATTTTTATAATTACTTATTTCATTCCCCTTTTAAAACATATTTATACAAAAATAAGTATATAACGTGTTGTTGATCTACTTCCCTTGATTTGTTCCTTTTTTTTTTTTTTTTTTTTTCTTCCTTTCACTTTTTATTTTATTTGTCATCTGTATAATGGATAATAATGTATCATCAGTAGAGCAACCCAAATTTTATAATAATCCATCCTTGATTGATGAAAATAATATACAGAATTCCAGCCCATTTCACTGCTACGATGCATATAACAACTACACATTTTCTGTGACAAGGAGAAAAGGTACAACTTTTATCAATCCTTCGTTTAAAGATGAATCCTTAGTCGAGCTTAAAGTCGGTGTTTTGCTCCCATTTCATCAAAACGATAATAACAGAACTAAAATTATGACGATGAGGTATAATCCATAATGCAATAACAACGACAAAAAAAAAAAAGGGTATTGACTTAGTTTATGTATTTTAGTGGCATATCCGCCATCCGATTGGCCGTCGCAGAAATTAATGCACAAAACATGATCCCTGGTGCGTATATTACATTAGTCGAAAAAGATTCCTATCCAAAAGCGGTCGAAGGTCAAGCTGCCATTACGCAAGCCGTATTC
>NW_026252570.1:0-30842 GCF_025094135.1 Mucor mucedo | reverse complement strand
TCAGCCAACAGAATTAATTTACCAAAAGTTGTGGCAGGGTCCTCATCCACATCCATCTCATCGATGACTTCTTCGAAATAAGGTTCTCTCATTACAAACTCGTTTGCTATGTTGTAATCTTCTGCTTGCATTTTAACTATTTTTATGTTAGACGAAACTTTAAAATTAAGAAGATGAAAACGTCTGTCTGAATATTTTTTCTTAAATAATCTGAATAATTTTTTTCGTTTGTCTGAAAATATTTTTTTTTAGTCTGAATTTTTTTTTGAGCTTGTCTGAAAATAATTTTCATTTGTCTGAATTTAAAGTGATAATACTGTAGATAAAAAGCGGAATGGTTTATCAATATTATAATGATTGTTTTGACTTTGCAGTATATACCTTATTTAGTAATTCGGACTGTTCTTTTTTTTTTTTTTTTTTGCGCGGCCAAGCGAAGCGCAGGTCGAAGCAACCGACATGTATCAATATTATAATGATTGTTTTGACTTTGCAGTATATACCTTATTTAGTAATTCGGACTGTTTTTTTTTTTTTTTTTTTTGCGCGGCCAAGCGAAGCGCAGGTCGAAGCAACCGACATGTATGGGAATAATAAACATTGAGTGAATTGGGAGGGGCTGTAAGTCCCGACCTACACAGTACATAAAACACTGAGTGAAAAAATGTGTATTAGCATTGAGTGACTTGGGAGGGGCTGTAAGTCCCGACCTACACAGTACATAAAACACTGAGTGAAAAAATGTGTATTAGCATTGAGTGACTTGGGAGGGGCTGTAAGTCCCGACCTACACAGTACATAAAACACTGAGTGAAAAAATGTGTATTAGCATTGAGTGACTTGGGAGGGGCTGTAAGTCCCGACCTACACAGTACATAAAACATTGAGTGAAAAAATGTGTATTAGCATTGAGTGAGCTGGGAGGGGCTGTAAGTCCCGACCTACACAGTATATAAAACATTGAGTGAAAAAATATTGATTAGCATTGAGTGAGCTGGGAGGGGCTGTAAGTCCCGACCTAAACATTACATAAAACATTGAGTGAAAAAAATATTGATTAGCATTGAGTGAATTGGGAGGGGCTGTAAGTCCCGACCTACACAGTACATAAAACATTGAGTGAAAAAATGTGTATTAGCATTGAGTGAGCTGGGAGGGGCTGTAAGTCCCGACCTACACAGTACATAAAACATTGAGTGAAAAAATATTGATTAGCATTGAGTGAGCTGGGAGGGGCTGTAAGTCCCGACCTACACAGTACATAAAACATTGAGTGAAAAAAATATGGATTAGCATTGAGTGAATTGGGAGGGGCTGTAAGTCCCGACCATCACAGTACATAAAACATTGAGTGAAAAAATGTGTATTAGCATTGAGTGAGCTGGGAGGGGCTGTAAGTCCCGACCTACACAGTACATAAACATTGAGTAAAAAATGTGTATTAGCATTGAGTGAATTGGGAGGGGCTGTAAGTCCCGACCATCACAGTACAGAAAACATTGAGTGAAAAAATGTGTATTAGCATTGACTGAGCTGGGAGGGGCTGAAAGTCCCGACCAACACAGTACATTAAACATTGAGTGAAAAAAAAATACTGATTAGCTGTTTCCGAAAATTGGGTGTCACAGCTATAAATTTAAAAAAAAAAAAAGCTTTAACTTTGTTCAGCCCCTTTTTTCACGAACAATAACAAATGTCTAACATTGGTGATCACGAATTTATTCATTTCAGTGGAGGTAGTCCTCGACGCAGAGGCAGAGCCAGATTCAACGCAGCGGAATCAGCTAATCCCAGAGGTAGAAGACAATCAAGTCGAATTAACATTCCCAGAGCCCCGAGATCCAGTAACAGCAGTAGAGACTCTAACAATGAACCTGAGATTCAGAATGACGCTACCAACAGCACCGATCCCGAAAATAACTCACGATCTTCAACAGGTAAAATGGAAATGGAACGCAAAAACAAACTTTCTAACCTTATTCTCTATTTAGCCAGAGATCACGACTTGAATCGTGCGTGCCACGATAACTTTGAAGAGACAAATATTCTTCGTGAACGTAGAGGTATATACCGTGAAGATTCAACTTCTGATTTTTTTGGACGTCATAATTTACAAGGGATGACAGAAAGATGCCCCTATTGCCATGCCATGCTTTTTAAAGAAGAACAAGTAACAAATCAAAATTTTTCTTTTTGCTGCAGTAATGGAAAAGTCAAAATCGATATTGTTGCTATGCCGACTACTCTTATGCAAAAACTTTTGACTGGAGAACATCCCACAAGTACTGAATTCAGAAAGAATATCCGAATGTACAACAATGCTTTTGCGTTTACATCATTTGGAGCTGATCACGAGGATGAAACGTTTAGTGGATCTAATCAAGGATCATTCACATTCAGAATTCAAGGAGGAACCTATCATCGTTCTGCTCCGTTAACTGTGGGTGAAGGAAGAAAGCCAGTATTTGCTCAAGTCTACTTCAGCGATCCAAATTTACGTATACAACAACACATTGATTTCAATGAAGTTTTGGATCGTCAGTTAGTTGCCCAATTAAATCAAATGATGGAGGAAATATCACCGTATGCCAATCTTTTTGAAAACGCGAGACAAAGATTTTCCTCATATGCAGTAGATAATCAAGAGGAACCAAAAGATCTATACGTCTATGTGCGAGGAAATCCTGGACTTGGTCGCCAGTATGATGTACCTATTGCGGATGAAGTTGCAGCATATATTGCAGATGCAACCGTACCTGACGAAGTTACGAAAGGTAGTAGAGAAGTTATCGTATTTTCAACAGTAACCGGGTTTCCCAAAAAAATGAACGATTGTCATAGCTCTTATGATTCCCTACACTTTTCATTGATGTTCCCTGGAGGTGAAGATGGATGGAACACCAATTTGGAGTTAAATTTAGACGATGAGGCAATCCAGAGAAATCAGGAAAGAGATGAGCAGAGTTTTAGCAGCAATCGGTTAACACAGAAATCGGTCTCTTTAAACCAATTTTATCAGCATCGTTTGCAAGTAAGACCTGGAGAAACAATGACATGTCATTTCGGTCGATTATTTCATTTGTATATTGTGGACATGTATTGTAAAATTGAGGGGCGAAGACTGTACTATTTGCGCACAAATCAAAGCACTTTACGGTCCGAGTTGTACTCTGGATTAGCTGATGTACGAGTTGGTGTGGATATGAGTAGAGAGTCAATTGGAAAAAGAGTGATCTTACCCTCCAGTCATACTGGGTCTCCAAGAGCGTTACATCAAATGCAACAAGATGCCATGGCTGTTGTTAGAGCATTGGGAAAGCCAGATTTGTTTGTAACTATCACTTGCAACCCAAATTGGAAAGAAATTGTTGATGAACTGCTTCCGGGTGAGGTCCCTTCGGAGCGTCCAGATTTAATCTGTCGAGTTTTTGATTTAAAACTTAAAGAAATTTTCACCGATATCAAGGATAAAATGATATTCGGTAAGGTTAAGGGCTTGATTCATGTAATTGAGTATCAGAAACGTGGTCTACCCCACGCCCATGTTGTAATCATCCTTGCTGAGTGTTCTAAGCTTCATACTCCTCGCGATATAGATAGATACATATCTGCTGAAATCCCTGATCCTGTTCGTTTTCCAAAGGCCTTTAAAACAATCACTAAGCATATGATGCACACCCCTTGCAATATATCTTTAACCGATTCCTTTGGTAAAGTGAGAATGTGTCGGGATAACAAAGACAAATCATGCAGTAAACACTTTCCAAAAGATATTTACCATACAACTGTTATTGATGAAAAAGGATTTGCTAAATACAGAAGACGTCCTACGAATCTTTTTGTTCTTTTCCCAAATGGGTACCGTGCTGATAATCGTTGGGTTGTTCCTCACAATCTATACCTTGCCGTAAAATACAACACACATATCAACGTTGAATTTTGTGCTGGAAATCAGGCTATTAAATATCTGTTCAAGTATATATACAAAGGATCAGATCGTGCTCAAATTGCAGTATTACCTGCTCAAACCGACCCTGCCCATATTACAGCTACCACTCCAACTGTGATTTCGCCTGATAATGATGATGAACTGGATGAAATCACGAGCTGGCTAAGTGTTCGGTATATATCCACAGTAGAAGCATGTTGGCGCATAATGGGTAAACGTACTCATTCATGTCAACCTTCCATCAAAAGATTAGCCATTCATTTGCCAAATCAACAGAATGTTACTTTTGCTGAAGGAGCCAGTAATGTCGAAATCCAGAGGGCAATGGAAAAACAGACTACACTGACAGCTTATTTTAAGCTTAACTGCGATGACATCGATGCAAGGTCTATTTTGTATAATGACATACCGGCCCACTATGTTCAAGACGCCAAGACACACCTATGGAAAAAACGACGCAATCATCAAAAGTATCCACCAATTGGGCGAATGTACTTTATATCAGCTACTGATATTGAACGATATTGTCTACGTTTACTTCTCCTGCATGTCAAAGGTGCAACAAGCTTTGATCAGCTTAAAACCACTGATTCGTATGATGAAGATGGTGTTAGATCAACTGGGACCACACAATGGCCAACATTTCGAGAAGCTGCACAAGCTCTGAATTTGTTAGAAGACGGGAGAGAATGGGATAGGGCTATGACAGAGGCCTTTATGCTTTGTTCCAGTTCAGCAAAAATTCGAGAACTTTTTTCTGTTCTTTTAATTTTTAATTTTGTTCCGAACTACAAAGAAATTTGGGACAATCATAGAGAGAATCTTTCAGCCGACTTTGAGTATACTTATCGTCAAAGCCTTGCTAATCATGGTGTTGATAATCAGGGTTGTCCAGTCGACCTGGATGAGCAAGATATTGCTTTCATAATGAATCAGACAATCTTGGATATTGCAAGCCGATTGCTTAAAAACTATAAGGATATTGCAAATTTTCCTGAATTACCTCAACCAGATCCATCCACATATAATGCCTATGCAGCTAGGGCCCAAAATTTGTATGATCACGAAATCGGCCAGTATGATGTGGATGATTTAGCAATCAATGTTGTCGTATATGAAGGCCAAGAAAATGGCAGTTTAAATTCGGAGCAACGTGTCATTTATGACGAGATTGTTTCAGCAATCTACAGAAATAGTGATGCTCCATCACAAAGTTCATTCTTTTTTGTTGACGGTCCAGGTGGCACAGGAAAAACATTTCTTTACAATGCCTTGCTTTCAAAAGTACGCTCTGGTGGTGAAGTTGCTTTGGCGTGTGCCTCATCTAATATTGCTGCTACTTTGCTTCCTGGTGGTCGAACAGCGCATTCATTGTTTCAAATACCAATTGATATTGACGAATCATCTGTTTACAATATTAAGTTACAAGATATTAGTGCCAAAATGATAAACGATGCCAAGCTTATTATCTGGGATGAAGCTCCAATGATGAACAAGATGACATTCGAATGTGTCAGTCGTCTGTTGCAAGAAATAACCGGTAACTACTCTCTTCCTTTTGGCGGAAAAGTGGTCGTTTTGGGTGGTGATTTTAGGCAAACATTGCCTATTGTTCAGTTTGGTTCCCGCTCTGATATTGTCAATGCATGTGTAACCAACTCTGTCCTGTTTAGGGATTGTAAAGTCTTGCGTCTTTTAAGAAATATGAGGCTTACATCCGATTCCATTCTGGAGGACGGCACGCCGTTTCAAGATTACCTTCTGGGAATAGGCGAGGGTCGTCAGCAAATATACGATCAATATATATCTATTCCTGCATCGATCGTATCATATGCTGAGTCCATTCAAGAGGTGGTTGACAATGTTTTTGGAGATTCGTTAAGTGACGAAAGTCTTTATAAAAATCAAGAGTTCATTGTCAGTAAAGCAATTCTTGCAGCTCACAACACAACAGTTGACGAAATTAATGAATTAGCAACAGAGAAATTACCTGGAATATCAATGGTTTACCTTTCCGATGATTCAATCGAGGAAACGCAAAATTCTGGGTCTACTAACTTTCCTGTCGAATCTCTCAATGCGATCAAACCTTCCGGTATGCCTCCACATAAATTGGTTTTGAAAAGATTCCAGCCGATTATGTGTTTGAGAAATATCAATCCTGCCGAGGGTCTTTGTAATGGCACAAGACTTATTTGTCGCAACTTTACAAGAAACGTAATCGAAGCTGAGATTGCTGTTGGTGATTATGCTGGTACTTTTGTTTTGATTCCCAGAATTGTCTTGATCTCTTCGGACAATGCAAACTTGCCTTTCACCCTTCGTCGTCGTCAATTTCCAGTGCAGCCTGCATTTGGAATGACTATAAACAAATCACAAGGCCAAACTCTTTCTTTTGCAGCAATTTGTCTGATCAAACCCGTTTTCACGCACGGTCAACTTTATGTTGCTTTATCACGGGTTCGTAACCCTGCCAATCTCAATGTGATCTTATTAAAAGAGCAACCATTATCAACACTCACAGACAACGTTGTATTTACCGAAGTCTTAAATCGAACACAAAACCACACTTAGATTTAACATATATTATTCATTATCAATAAACTCTATTTTTATCCCTTTTATTAGCATTGAGTGGCGTCGGTGGCCCGCTGCAGGCGCGAGATCGCCCCCAGCAGGAACGTAGGTTATTTTTACCGTAGCGAAGCGAAGGTCAAAAAATTACCGAAGTGGGCTGGGGCCGCGATCTCGTTTAAGTATAATGTTTTTATGGGTTTACATAGTTGTATGTTGTCGCAAGGATCGGTAACGATACCCTTGATTTCGGATAAATGATAATAATAATAAATTTGTCAAAAGGTTTTAAATATAAAAAGGTAAAAATTCAAGTTAGAGAAGTACAATGCTAAAAGTTAGCATGAAAAATATAAATTGTCTGAGTAAAGTTTTTAGTGTTGAAGTCAATTAATACATATTGAAAATCCGTATTGTAACAATAGTCAACAGATTTTTGATTTAGTATCTCTACGATCACTAGGTATGAACCTGATTGGCTGGCTCAATAGACAGGAGAAGAAGTGCAGATGCGTTATACCTAACTACACAGAGAGTTTTAGGGCTCAAATCTTCTTTAAATGTTACACTGCTGCTTTTTTGTAGCATCCTCGATGATTTTTTTACTGTTCTTATAAAAACTAGCACACATATAACAGCATGGATCTAAAAAAAGTAGGTACTTCGAAATAAATTATATTGACAGTAACTATTGACTGATTTCTCAAAGATTTATGTGCAAACCTTGACTTGTTCGTGCAACAAAACAATAAATTCTACTTTTTAGCTCAATAAAAATTAATCCCCAACACTTTCTAATATTAATATATCAATATTTTATGTTCTGCTATATTTTTACATAACTTAAATTCTTTTAAAAATCATTTATGTGCAAATAGATGACACAATACCTAACTAGGAAGATGTTACTGTGAAATGGTTGAGCTTGACTTACCTACAATTTAGTACACATTGGACCTCGATAAAAGTAACGGATTACCGAAAGCATGAGAACTTTTCAAGTGATTTTATCTGTTATTGTAGTTGATTGTAGCATACATTCTTTTGTTTTGATATTAACAATTTCACCCAAGACACCTTGCATTTATCTGAAATGTCTTTCGAAACCTGAAGACATTAGCGGGGATTGGTTTTTTTTTTAAAAAAAATGTGCAAGGCATGTTTTTTTTTAATTTATAAAAAACTTCGTTCACAATTAATTCTTTCCAAAAATATGTCTAGGACAGGAAGACCGCCTGGAAGAAAAACTTCTGTGGGCCATAGAGCCGGAAGACCATCTGCCCCAAAAGAGTTGGCCCCCAACAAACTACTTTATTTCAAAGTATGCGAAAAATTAATCAAAATGGCGAAAGCTCAAGTCAAGCCAATGAGGTAAATTGGATAAATGATTTGCATGATTATAAGAAACTAACAAAGAACGTAGGCTGTGATTGAAGAATCAATAAATCAGGAAAATGTTGATGTCCCCGAAATAAATTTTTCTGACAGCCGTGTAAACGAATTGCCGGTTGTAGATGATCAAAATGCCTTTACTGGGTTGGAAGAAGACATCGTCAATTGTATAATAACCGAGACTGATAGTACTAGTGATGACGAGAGCGTGACAGACGAGCAAGCATTTCTGTCTAGTGAAGTTCAGAATAGTGAACTGTACAACTATTTCGAAGAAGTCCAAAAAAGATTGACAGAAGAAACAATGCCAGCTGAATATAATACTGGTACATTCTGGATTCGTCCCATGCAAACTTTTTTTGCATTATTGAAAAAGAAACCCGTTGAGTATTCGTATTGTCCAGATATTTTCCTATGGATTCCACACTTATTATTAAACAATAAGATTAACGATTTGTACTGTCCGACATGTAAATCATCTATTAAAACCAAAGGTTTTAATAAGAAACCCTATACTCGCCGCATTGTCGATCTTGACAGGTTAGTCAAACCTGTAAACTTAATTCTGTTTATTTTGGAATATTAATTTTAGCTATTGTTGTAAAATATGTTTTTATATTATGACAAGAAGGTACAGATGCCTGAGTAGTAGTTGTGGCAGTACGTTCAATGGATATGAATCTAAGATTATGCGCCAATTACCCATTCAATTGCAGGCTGAATTCCCGGCATATCTTAGTCATAGAGGTGCTGTTTCGAAGCAAGTGGGTGACCTTCTAAGACCCTGCATACAGAACTCGATGTGTCCTGACAGAATTGCAAAAGTTCTGCGTGAGCTCCACATTTTAAAGCATGATCGCAGTGAGCTTCAATATCTCACTGCCATGAAGGTATCTATTCTATAAAGGCTAAATATGGGGAGCAAAACATTACTCAATTCTTTTCTACCCCAACAATCAACGAACCGTTTTGGTCTTTTGACAGCCAAAACGGATATGCAGGTTATACGCCAACTCAGACATATATTCGAACAATTTGCACCTCCATCATCGAAACGCTTAGACCCAATATGAACAAGCAAATGCTGTTGTTAGGTGGAAAGGTCTTGAAAGGTGATCACTCCTTTAAGATTGTTAAACACTTGGCGAGCATTGATAGAACCAGCATTTTTACTACATTGTACACGCTTTGTAACGAATTCGAAGAAATCCGAATGATGTTACTGGTACCCACAAAGTCACTTGAACATTTGCGATGGTCTTTGACCGAATTGAATTAATGAATGGATACGAAGGCTACAGCCATGAAAAGCCAGTAGCCTTTTATACAGATAATGTGCGAGGCGATCGACGATTCTTGGGAAGCGTTATACCTTCCTTAAAGAATGGTTGCAGACCTAGTAGAATGGTTAATGATGAAGACGAGGCTCAAAATCACAATGTTTTGTCACTACCGGAAAACATTCAAGTAAGCTACTTGCGAAACTATGAAGAGAATGAAAGCGTAATGAAGAATTTACTTGCCGAACATTTTCATGTTCTGGTCGGTAGTGATGGATTAATGAGCTGCCCATCATCGGTCCTCACAGGCTTTGACTGTGAGTGGCCGTATAATAGAAACACGCATGTTATAGGGAAGCTATCCGTAATCCAGATCGCACACAATTCGTCTGTACTGGTTATACATATTGACCCTACTTGGGAAACTTTGCCAGAATCAGTGGTATACTTTTTGAAATCACCAGTAATTTAAAAATTGGACCCCAAGTTGGTGGAGATTTTAAGCAAATGAAGGACTCGTTTGGTGTTGATTGTGAGGGATCTTTTGAGTTAGGCCGGTTTTGTCGATTGAAATAAGCCATTAGGTCTGGTAGTTCGTCTTTTTCAGCAATTTGCAAAGAGCTACTCGGAAAGGGATTGTCAAAAGACCTTAGAATTAGTGATTGGTCATACGCTCATGAGTTTACTCCAGGCCAAATTCGCTACGCTGCGTTAGACGCATGGGTTTTTTGGATATATGATAATCTAAAAAATACAAAGTAGAAGATTCTTGGCGACCAGGTAGCTGGCCAGTACGTCTCTTTGTGGTCCTCATTCGGCTTAGCCGCATATGCAATTCTCAACTCATCAGAAACGATTTCAAACAAAACTATGGAAGTTTCTATCATCTGTATTGTTATTTCTAGCTTTGTAGTGCCTGCAGTAACTGATTATCAGCCAGAGGTAATACTCGAGTCTATCAAGAATAATATTCCGTATACCGTTCTGGTTGAAAAGTCGCTTTTGCATAGCGAGAGCAAGAGACACGTAGATTTAGAGATTAACAAGAAAACCAGCGGACCACCTTCGTCAAATAATATTGAAATAAATGGCGGTATAAATGGAACCTCTGAATCTGTAGTCGAAGATAATGAAGAAGACAGTGGAAATATCTCTGCAACAGCGGTGGCTCGGAATTTGTTCGGTAGTGATGTTACGGAACGCAAGCTTTATTTGTTTACTTTTTTTTTCATATAAATGCCTGAGGAATTGAGCGCGAGTTAGGATTCTTTATCTGTTTCCTTACTTATAATTGTGCTCGATTCCTGCAGGTAAAACCATCATGAATAAAATACATCTGTTTCCTTACTTATAATTGTGCTCGATTTCTGCAGCCCCGATAAGTCTTACATTTCAAATTAATTGATCATTGAAGAGATAGTTTTATTTCCCCGCAACATTTGGAATCGGCGTAAAGTGGAAGACCTTACAACTAAACATAACGACAGGCAGATAGAGAAGACTGAACACCACTCTACTGCAAGTAAGCTACCAACAATTACATTAGTACAAGAACTAGCAGAGCAGGTGGAGGAGCTACATTTATCCAGCGAAATATCAAGCTCATCCAACCGTCACAATTACAATTCCATTGGCGATAACAAGCCAAATCCAAGTAACTCAACAAGAATGACAATGTTTACTAAACCACCTAAGTTTTCTAACAACCAAGATATTGGCGTATTCTTTTCAATCTATGAAAATGCCGCTGAACTTAACCAATGGGTTTGAGATAAACAAAAACTGCAACACTTACACAACTGTTTCAAGGGAAGACTGCTTAACTGGGTAGTTACCCGGAAGTTTGAAAACTGGAATAAGTTTAAAGAAGAACTCAGGGAGAAATTGGATGTTCCGATCCGTAATGATATTTATTTTTTGAATACGCTTATGGGAATCAAGCGAAAATTGTTTTTAAACGTTTCAAAGTATGTCACAAGATTTGAAGATGTTATGACCGACAGAGAGGCTAATTTTGCTAACTTTGGTACTACGAACGATGGTAATGTTGATGTTTCAAGCCCGCACGATGAAACCTTTTACATGCAATTATTCATCCGTAATGCTTCGCCAGCTAACATGAGACGCTTTGTAAATTCAAAAATGCCAATTAATATGAAACAAGCTTACAAGGCCGCTAAGGAGTACGAAGATGATTCGTCAGAAGAAGAGTCTAGTAGTGAAGAAGAGAGTGACGATGAAGAACCTAAAAGGGGAAAGAAAGTCAAGCAAAGGTCAAAGAGAAAATTATCAGTAGTAACACCAGTAACACAAGACTTCCAAGCCGCGTTGTTATGCATGTTGGAACAAAATAACAAAATACTTTTATTGCACCAACAAAATAATAACTCAAGCCATAACAACAATTCCACTCCACGTAATAGGGGACAATGCTTCAACTGTAACCTTACTGGCCATTTTGATCGTGAATGTCCCCCACCATGCAAGCACTGCAACAGTACTGAACACAAGCGTTGTCATTGTCCTGTTGAGCCACAGCGAGCACAGCATTCACCAACAGTCGAGGCTAAAAATAATGGATCCACTAATGTTATGTTTATCGATACTCCTGATGAGTTTTGCGACGAAGTTGACGGAGCATTTATGGTCATAAAAAGGAGCACTGACGATGCAGGAATTACCAGGGATAACATCATTAAAAAGTGGTCACGCAGTGCAGTGCCTAAGGACAACATTGCTTTGGGAAACGAATTGACGGCGGACACGAGCCCACCGATTGAAGCGCCAGTTGACGAGTTTAAGATTTTTGACCCGACGTCATTAGAATCCGAAATAACCGAAAGGCAAGTAACCAAAGAAATGTTGGATAGGGTGAACATAGAAAGTGATGTTACACATCAACATAACGACGGGGATGCGGGTACTATTGAGGTTGCACGGGAAAAACCAAAGACTATTACTGCTAGTATTGTTGAGGATTTGAGGCAGCAAAAGGTATTCGAGTTGTCATATGACGACATTGTTGCTCTATCATCAAAGGTGCATACGGAATTTCGTAAACCTTTGGAGACCACCAAGCCTGATTACAAGACTTCTGTTGTGAATTTGTTGTATCAAAATGTCACGGTTGATAACAACAAGGTACCAGGAAATCATGCTCCAAGAATTGTAGGCAAGATTAATGGTAGAACGACGAATCTTATCTGTGATACTGGTTGTACTCCCTGCGTCATTAATTTCAAGCTTATCAAGGAGCTGCGTTTGGAGAACCAACTACGCGTCACTGCCAATGGTCAAATAATGATTGGTGATGGGCGCAAGGTGAACTCAAGAGGAATTATTGATGGGTTAATTATTGAGGTGCTTCCAGGTTTTTGCATGACGCACGTGCCGTATGTTTAGACCTACCTGAAAACTCCTACGAGTTCCTATTGGGACGAATCGCAATGGCCAAATTCGGTATTGGTACCGACATGGCTTCTTCTTGGTATCTTTGGGAAGGAAGTGTTTTCCATAAGCTGGACGTACTATATACCAACCCTTATGCTGAAAAGAATACAGTGAATGATAATGTTGGTGAAAACAATCAATGTTTTATGGTGACCGTTTCCAGTGACCATGAACAAGTTGAATCCTTGGAGGTCAAACCAATCAAGGATAAAATGGTAAAATTACTTTTACAAGTTCGCGAAAACACACTTCTTGACAGGGATCAGCGTGCCCAACTTACGGAGTTGTTATTGGAAAAGAAAGATGCGTTTGGGGTTGGTTACGAGGATCTGAAGCAAACAAATCTGGTCAAGTTTCATGTGAACACAGGGGATGCCAAGCCGGTTATGAAAAGACCTTTCCAGGGAATGTCGTATTCTGAGTTGGAGTTGTTGAAGAAAGACATAGCAGACAGGGTAGCTAGTGGTGTGTTAATCCCGGCAATGCATTCCAGAGTAGAGTCACATAATGGAGGTTGGGCTTTCCAGGTCATGTATGTTAGGAAGAAGGATGGTAGTAAAAGATTAGTTACTATGTTCCAAGACTTGAATAAGGTCACCGTCCGTGATCCTTGGCCATTGCCAGTAGTCGCAAATGTAGTTGAGTCGTTTCATGGTGCCAGATTTTTTACTGGTTTGGATATGCTCAAAGGGTTCCATCAAATTGCATGTGAAGAGGAGGATATTCCAAAGTGAACCATCACTACACAATTCGATAATTATTCGTACCGAGTGTTACCTTTTGGAGTCATCAATGGGCCCTCAACATTCAGTCGTGCTGTTCATTTGGCCTTGCAGGAGTTTATTCCCGAGTTCTGTATTGCGTACATTGATGATTGTACCGTCTTTAGTAGAAGTTTTGAGGAGCACTTGGCTCATTTCAGAAAAATACTCGACAGGCTTATTGAAGTGAAGATGACCTTGAACCCGGATAAATGTACCTTATTTCAAGATAAGATTGGATTTCTTAGGTTTGAAATATCTAGGGACGGCGTCTTACCGTTGAAGAGCAAGATTGATAAGGTGTTGTTGATCCCTACACCGCGTAACAAGACGGATATCAGAGCGTTTGTAAACATGGCTGGTTTTTACCGACGTCACATTCATTATTTTAGTCGCTTCACCACCAATATGACTCAGTTATTGAAAAAGGACCAATATTTTAATTGGACCGAGGTACACGACAAGGAGTTTGCGGATTTAAAGGATGCGCTAGTCAATGCAACCCAGCTTCGGTATCCTGCTCCTGGTTTGAAATATCGGGTGTATTGCGATGCGTGCGATGTAGGCATTTCCGGGGCTTTATCTCAGTTAGATGAAGATGGCCAATAGTTGCGAATTTATTTCGTATCACGAAAAGTAAATAAGGTGGAGTACAACTGGAGTATCGTGGACAAGGAGCTATTAGCGCTTACGTACTCGCTCTTCAAGTTCAGAAAGTATATCTTGGATCGTAGGTTCGAAGTGCTCACAGACAATCGTGCCGTTAAGTACTTGTTCGAGAAGAAGGAGCCCAATACCCGATTGCAACGTTGGTGTTTGGCTTTGCAAGAATTCGATTTTTCAATCAGGCACATACCTTCGAGTAGTAACAAGAGCGATTTTTTTAGTCGTTACCCGTGTAATGAAGGTGACCTTGCAGGTGAAGAAATGCTGGAGGAGATGTATAATATGTTAGTCCAAGAGTGCAATGTCGATTATGAGAAAGAACTGGGTGTCCTATCTAACTACTTGTCCAACACTTGCAACGAGATTAGCAAAGTTATGATTGCAAAGGCTCGATTCTACCTAATTCAGGGGCAGCATTTGTATCGCAAGGTTGGTGGTCAGGGAGGTCGTATCGTGAAGATACCGCATGTGGCGGAAAGAAGTGCAGTTATCAAAGAGTGCCACTATGAACACGGCCATTTCGGTCAACACAGTAAGGGGTCCCAAACATTAAACGTTTTGTAAAATAATCGGGCGCTTTTTTTAAAAATTCCGGGACCTTTTTTTGTGTGGGTGACTGTCTAAAAACCTTGTCACTTAGTCAAAGTACACTCTAGCACTTCTCTGATTTAGTTCCTCTTTTACTACTCATTTACTTATAAATCTCTCTATAAACTACCTTTACAATGCCCAAAGTATCAACCAGACAACAAACCTTGAAAGAAATGAAAACTTTGCATAAGCACAGTGTCATCATTGAAGACGATAAACAAGCCGATGAGATGCACGAATTATTGAGCGAATTAGAAACGAAACGCGTTTTGAACAGTGGAGCAGGCATCCCTAAACTTAACCAGTACCGTGAGTTTTTTCTCAAGTGGGATGACGAAGAGTTTGTCAAGATGTGTCGAATGAAGAAGGAGTCTTTCTTGAAACTTCTTCGCCTTATTGAAGACCATCCTGTCTTCAACAACAAGAGTTTTGTCGCCCAAACGGATGTTCATATCCAACTTGCGGTGACCTTAAGACGATTGAGCCACGACGGAACAGGCAACAGCATCGACCAAATTGCTACTTTGTTTGGGATTAGTAAAGGCTCTGTCACCAACTACACGCAACGCTGTTTCAAGGCAATTAATGACAACCTTCGACATTTGATGCGTTGGCCCAACAAGGAGCAAAGGGAATTGTCGGCCGCAGCAATCAAGAAGTACCACTTTTTTCGAAATTGCATTGGGTATGTTGATGGTACTCATTTCCGTCTTGCGCAGAAGCCAACGAAGCATGCCGAAACGTACTATAACCGAAAGGGTTTCTACTCTCTGAATTGTCAAGTCGTATGCGACGAAAGGATGATTAATTTTGGATTTCAAGTAGGACATGTAGGTTCAGTGGGTGACGCCACATGTGTAGAGCATGCCAGCTTTATGGTAAATAAAGATCACCTTTATTTCACATGTGGTAATGGTGCAAACCATGAGTATCTTCTGTGTGATTCCGGATATGCTCTACATCCATTCGTTCTTACCCCTTTCAGGAGACCTCAGGTACTGAAATCCAAGAAGTGCGAAGATTTCAACAAGGTACATTCTTCTGCGAGAGTTGCCGTCGAGAACACGATCAATGTACTGAAAGGTAAATGGAGGATCTTGAAGAACATTCCTATCCAGATAAATTGCAACGAGGACGTGATGAAGATCGACGAGATGGTGTCTGTTTGTGCTCTTTTGCACAATTCCTTGATTACTGAAAACAACAATTTTGCTGGCGATTTTTTTGAGGACGTAGATGTAGGTCAGTCAAGAAAGGATGTATTGTTGCTTCAATCGTTCGACAACATCAAAAGTATTTCTGGTCGTACACTGAATAGATGGAGGGATTCGGTTGTGGATGTAGTATTGGCAGATTACACTGTACATTTCGCACGAAATAAAAAATAAACAGATTATATCGATGAAAAGTGCATTATAGTTTGGAAGTTATGAGCAAATGTATTATTGTAATAAATGAGGGATTGTAGAAGGTCATTAATGATACAATCAGGTAAATATTAGTTTTAAAAAAAGGTTTTATTTAAAAGAAAAAAAAACTAACGTCTAACTACTTCAGATCCATCATCAGAGAAATCCTCGTTACCGTCAAGGGTTGGTTCACCTTCACTATCGCTTCTTACTCAATACGCCTCTTCGTTACCTCGAGTGTTCTCAAGAGGTTCCCTCAATGATTGCCGGAATGCCGCAATGTGTTGGGCAATTTCCGTGAAGGACGTCGTTCTGAACGCATTAGTCCGAAGACTCGTCACCAACAGCTCCGTCATACCCAACTCGAACTCCCTCTGGCTGTTCTCTCTCAGCACTTCATCCCTTCTCAACTGGGCTTCACGGTATTTTGAAGAGAAATCCCTCTTCATCCTCTTGTTTCTCATGGCGTGATCGGGATCTACACGAATACGATAAACTGAAGGCATTTCAGGTCGAGGTCTGGACGACCCAACATTCCCACAAGCACCACGAGAACTACGACCGCCAGAAGCAGCACGAGTACTACTAGAGTTTCCACGAACACCACGGGAACCAGCATTGACACGAACAGCGTCCACATCATCATCGTCGTCGCTGAAGGCATTCGTGCCAAGGAATTCAGCTACTTCCCTGTCTAATGACATGGAACTACGACGAGTTCTAGGAGGATCGTCAGGAACCACCGGAAGAGAAGACGTATCGTTGTCACCTGCAGGCTCGACAGACAAAGAGCGAGGAATCATGGATGTCCAGGAGACGAAGGGCCAACAGAAGGATCACGAGTACGAGCTGAAGGCTCCTCAGAAGCAGATCGAATTGGCTGAGCTGGTTCAAGCTCTTCGCCCTCACCAAAAACAGCACGGGTTTGTTCATCAATTGCCGTAATGGTGGGCTCTTTTCTACTAGAGAACGTATAGTCAGTACCGCCAGGAGCACCATGGAAAGCTACGCAAACAGGTTGGGTATTAGACCTATCACCATGCAAAGTCGACAATCGTTCAAATCCAGGGCATTCGAAATCACACTTTTGTTCGATACTGGTGATCCCTCCACGATTATCCTTTTCTGTCAAACCAAAACCAGTGCCATTCAACTTTCTCTCATTTCACGGTACTTGGTAAAAAGACGGGCAACACGTTTTATAAGCTGATCCGGCGTCCAATCGGTGGGTATAGCCTTGTCAGCCAACAGTTTTCTCATCATACCATTAATGATTTCACGCTTTTTGACTATGGTAGCAGCTCCAGGGGCAGCGCTATCACGTAAACCGATGTATGCTTTAAAAAGCTTGATGTTTTCCTCGAAGTAACCAATTATCGCTTTGGCATGAGCACGACTAGTGTTGGATCCACGTTGGCTATCATCAACAGAAGCTGTTTTGGAAGACGTTTTCTTGGATGTTTTAGCAGTAGTTTGTTTACGTTCACCAGGCATTTTAGTTGATATTATTCAGAAAATAATTTCAGAGAAAGAAGGTAAGTCAAATGTGGGATAAACGAGGTTTATATATGATAATTAGACGAGTGGTGACATTTGCATGTCATTTTTTATGACGTAAAATAAAGAAAAATAAACTATTTATTACTTTTTATGGCAATTTCGTCATAATTTATGACGTAAAATCCACTGACGATAATTATCGTCCGTCATTTTTCTCGACCGATAATTATCGTCCGTCGTTTTTCTTGACCGATAATTTTCGTCCGTCGTTTTTCTTGACCGAAATTTATCGTCCGTTCCTGAATTTTTGGCTGGGGAAAAAATTACGGGATTTTTTAAAAAAAATTTCGGAATTTTTATTTTTAATGTTTGGGACCCCCTAGTACTTGGGCGACGCTGTATA
The DNA here is from genome assembly GCF_025094135.1 of Mucor mucedo. NCBI lineage: Eukaryota > Fungi > Mucoromycota > Mucoromycetes > Mucorales > Mucoraceae > Mucor > Mucor mucedo. The sequence goes on along the minus strand of NW_026252570.1, from coordinate 12,867 downwards.
ACCAATATTGGTGGCCCGGAGTTTATGAAGAGGTCAAGGCGTTTGTTCAATCGTGTCATGAATGTCAGCTGTTTGCACCTTCCCCTCTGAATCGAAGTCCCTTTCGGGGTAAAAGTAATAGTGTTCTAAATGTATTCGAGCAATTCAGTATTGATTTGGTTGGTCCTTTGCCTGTGTCCAAGTCTGGCAGTCGGTATATCCTCGTTTGCGTGGAGATGTTTACTAGATGGTCAATCGCGGTACCAACCAAAAGGGCAGAAGCCTGTACTGCTGCCACGTTCCTGTATGAGCACGTCTTTTGTATGTTCGGACCTATGACTAAAATATTAAGTGATAATGGAGCACATTTCCGCGCTGATCTGGTGAAGCAGCTTACTGAGATGGTCCAAAGCAAGCACTTGTTAAACACGCCGTATCATCCCCAGTGTAATCGAATGGTGGAAAACATTAATGGAACCCTGGTAAATGCGTTAAGAAAATTGTCGTATTTGAAAAGGGATTCTTGGGATACGCTTATTCCCACCGTTTTGTATGCTTACCGAGTACGATCCCATGAAGCCATTAAGATATCACCTTACGAATTGATGTTTGCAGTATCACCATTGCCAGCTGATGATGATCCTTTGTTGAAGTTTGCTCGTGCTCTAGGTTTTGAAAGGCTACTTGCGTTACCAAGCAAGCGTCAGCAAGTAATTGCAGCCGAAGACAGGGCTACCAACGTGCCTCAGATTATCAAGTTGTTTGAAGTAGGAGCTCTAGTTTTGAAAAGACAAATCAACAAGAGTAGTAAGCTGGATGCTGGGTGGATGGATGAGGTTTTTCGGGTAATCGCCGCCTTTAGTAACAACACTTACCAGCTAGCTAAGAGATCCAATGGAGTACAATTGAAAAATCGTATCAATGGGATACACTTGCGACCTTATTTTAATCGTGAGATTAAAGAATAGGTACGGGAAGATGTTACGGAACGCAAGCTTTATTTGTTTACTTTTTTTTTTCATATAAATACCTGAGGAATTGAGCGCGAGTTAGGATTCTTTATCTGTTTCCTTACTTATAATTGTGCTCGATTTCTGCAGGTAAAACCATCATGAATAAAATACATCTGTTTCCTTACTTATAATTGTGCTCGATTTCTGCAGCCCCGATAAGTCTAACTGTCAGAAACAGAACAAGAACAGAAAGAAGATTACTTGGTGGCACGAGAGTCAGAGTAAAAATGATAAATAAAGAAGTTTATTTCAGAGAAGGGGGAGGGGTTAGGACTAAGATCCAGAATAACGTTTTTCTAATAGATAACTAGCATCTATTTATACTATTTCTTATACATGGAAAAAGCTACGATGGGTTTAAATTATAGATTAACAAGGGACTTTACGGAACAGATATCATGAGCAGATTATTTGACAAGGATGAGTAATTGAGATTCGACGAGTAATAGCAGGTTGGATTTAGTTGACATTGAATAATTAGATGGTTCGGGGAACATCTCTGATTTGACACGGGCGGGAAAACTGGATTGGGATATGAAGTAATAGATGATCGGAAAAAGGTTTACTAAGGTTGAGTCAGACAAGAGGCGGGAAATATATTGGAATACAGATTGGTGGTAGGTTTTACAAGGAATTCAGGAAGCGGGCAAGATATACAGATATGATTTTGGGTACAAGGTTTTACAGGGAGTTTGGTAGCGGACAAGGTATACTGATATTATTTTGGGTACAAGGTTTTACAGGGAGTCTGGTAGCGGACAAGGTATACTGATATTAGATTTTAGGACAAGGTTTCACAAGGGTTTAAAATCAAGGCATGATCTAGGACATGATGAAATGAGTTCATGACACTTACATTTCAAATTAATTGATCATTGAAGAGATAGTTTTATTTCCCCGCAACAGTGATATAGAAGATGTTGATCTGTCAAACTTTGAATACAGATTTAATAAATTTAAATATCGCCACACTACTTCAATCAATGAGTCGACAGACGAAAGGCTTTTTACCAGAGTAGTTAAAGATGTCTTCCATCTCATGGATTCGATTAAAATAGGAGTCAAACACACGCTTAAACTGGAATTTGAAAAAAACTTCAGAAATTGTTTGTTTGTATTTGATGGGGATGACAAAGAAAAACTGTCCATCGTTCTGTGACGCAATGAAACAAGCTTCGAAAATCAATTGAACAAAAAACTCCACCTAGATTTGGAAACGGATCAAACGAAATATCCCACTTCCTCATATCTTATATTCCAGTTTGTATAACCTTTTTCCGTCATTTGGTTCCCTTAAATTTACGAAATCTGGTTTACCTTTGTTTGACAAGGTGGCATGGAAAAGTGCAGTAAATGCTCTCGTTGCAGTAAAGGATGGACATGTGTCAGATCCACCGGTCTGTCTTTGTACCATGTTCGTGGTAAAGATCGAGACGGTCTAACTTTGTATAAATGTATCCGTGGCACCAATTCTTTAAAAAAGGGTGTTCATCAAATAATTAAAAAATTTGGACCATTGGAGCAGGTCCCAAGTTAACTGATTGTGCTCTCACAGAATACAGACTTAGGCACAACATCGATGTAAATATCTGAATGTTTTGTCAAAATGAAGTATTAACTTATTTTTGATAGGTTGATGCGCTGAACAGATTTGGATATGAGCATAAGGACCATTATGACCCATGGATTAATCAGCACATTGAAAAACTGAGATTGTCCTTGCATATTCCCACAAGTCGACTTAACTCTTACCTGTACCAAATGCATTGGACTTTTGCAGCTCTAAGGAAGTATTAGGCATTAGCCCTATCTCGGACGATGAAATGGTGACCTTGTGTATTGAAAAGAACAATACTTTGTCTCTGATCACGAGCGTGTTGGACAGCTTAAGCTCGTCTATTGTATCAGACACGGTGCTATTAGAGCTTCCATCCACCAAACGTGTACTAAAAAATAGATTCGGATACATAGCACAAAAGCAACCAGCAAAAATCGCAATTGTTCCAGTGCATTCAAACGATGAGAAGGCGCTTTTTGAAAATATGCTCTCATGCAACTATGAATCATCGACCGAACTTGATTGGAGCCATTTTGCTTCTCATTGGAATACGTCTGCTGATGGTGTAAGCATATTTTACAAGACACCAGAACACCTAAAATCATATTACAATATTTGCAAAGACAACAAGTTTATTGCAAATTCTATCCAAAAACATCGTAACATCATTCAAAAAGTCAAATCTGTTATATCTGAAACTATGCAACCTCAAGTATTACCTCAAGCAAACCCACTTATACAACCCTCGAACAATATTGTTACATAACCGAATAGGCTTTACGTCCCAACAAAGAACCAAAACTTTTTCATAAAAATCTCACCCAATGTTCCCGTCTCACAGCAGACAGTTGCTCCTAGACAATTGATTTTAAGCAACTCCTACAATACTACTCCCAATCCATATAAGCGTAAACATATCAGGACATGTCAAATTTGTGGCGACTCTGAGACATGTCCTGGTCGTAGTAACAGAAACAGATGTAGATCCATCTCTCTTTAAAAAATAAACAAGCACATATTTAGAGAAACTTGAGACGTGTTTCTCTAGTTACAGTTTTAAAACCTTACACACGTATGGATATCTTTGATAAACGGCTCAATAAACTTCTGTTTTATCCGCATAAATTCAATTTTTTTTTTGGCTTCGCCAAAAAAAAAAATTAATTAAGTCTTGTCCCCCAGACTTGTCATGCGGGTCTTTTTTTGTCGGAGTACAAAACATTTAGATATATTGTCGGGTGTGATCTAGTGTCATACCTTTTTCGGTCTCTTAATAATAATTAGATATAAATAGTATAATTCATATTTGTAATAAAATCATCTTTTGATCTCCTAACTAAATATTTTGTATCTTGGATTTATTACTATAAGTCTTACGACACTAGTAATAAGTAAGATATATGAGAGAGTGGAGTAACACTGAGAAATTTTTTTCAGGTTCAGGTTAAAGTTAGACCGCGGAAAAGTTAGACCAGAGGTCGCGGTCTAATTTTAACCTGAACCTCAGGTTCTGGTGTACGGTAGACCAATACCTCTGGTTCTGGTCTAATATTTTACGATTTTAGACGAATACCTCTGGTTCTGGTCTAATTTTTTTATATAAACCAACCTGAACCTCTGAAACGTGACGAATAAAATCATGGTATTCTTGTTATTTTATATGATTGTATTGGTCAATTTTTTATAGAACTAGGATCATTATACCCTTGCACTATTGCAAAAAAAAAAAAAAAAAAAAAAACATTTGGAAATAATAGAATTTTTGGGGATAAATAAATAACGTTTATTGAAATAAAATTTATAGTTCAGCGAAATAGTTAGAACTTTTATGTATACATCTATAATCTATTCTAAAAAGGATAGCATGTCACTCTTTCGGTCTGTAAGACAAGGATTGAAAGCTATAACGGGAACCAAATACCATGATTGTAGTAAGGTTTGCCGCAATTTCGACAGTGTATGGAGAGCCAGATGAAGAAGTGACAGCCAATTAAAAAAAATGTATTACTTATCTTCAACAAAGCTAATAATTCGGTCGGATAGAGCTAAAAGAAACAGTTAGAATATATTTCAATGTGACATGATTCATTTATTTAAAGGTCTTACATCTGGCCGTCAACAATAAGAGATTAGGGTGCCCTAACACGATAGCATTTCAAAGGGCAGATTTTCTACATAACCAGTAATGTTTACCGTACAAAACTACGTCTATGATATGAGTTTATGATATTGCAATGTCTATAATTACTTACTGTATTTTTATTGAAATGATATAGGAAAGAAAAGGAAAGAAAAGTAAAAAATAAAAAGAAAAACTTAAATAGAAAAAAAAAATTATTAAAACTCCCTATCTCCCGCTACGACTACGATTGGGCAGTATCAACCCATCACGTTCTGATCTTCTTTTGGCTTTCTTTCGAGCTTCAGAATCAGAACATGACGAGGATGGAGAAAGTCGAGCGCGTGGCAAAGAGATAGAGAGTGCTGGAGGGGAAGATAAGGGCCGGGGAAGAGGATAGGAGGAGACAACATCATCTGCGATAAAAAATGGAGGGAACTCGGTCGATGGCTGTTGTTCTTCCGATCTATCTGACATTCGGTGATCCATGTCTTGACAGGCCTGCTCCTCCTCTTCATCCTGTTGGGTTTCGTGAGATCCAGTCTGACGAACTGATTCCATACAAAGCCGGTCCAGGTAGCTGGTCATGGATAAAGAACTTTGCAATCCATCTGGCTTGGGTCTATGTTGACAAATTGTGATTAATAACATATTACGAAACTATAGACACCAATATTACTTACAGTCTTTTTGGCATTTCCCAAGGAGTAAATCACCATGTTTTTAGAAATCCAATTATTTATTGCCAGATGAGTAGGTACGACAGGACTACTGACAGTCAGGTCAAACATTCTTCCCGACCCCGTTGGAATACCAGGCTGGCCGTCGTAACAATTCCAATTGTAGAGTATACGCTCAAGAGTATAGAGAACGGTTTGCTGCTTTTGAAGCTTTTTAAGGTCTGACCAACAGTAACCATCAACTCCGTAATTACTCGCAAAATATACACTCAAAAAGGTACCCGTAATATGGAACGTATTGTTGTACGCCAACTCAGCCTTCTTCTTGAACATTGCATCTCTTTTCTCCTGATTAAGCAAGTCGAAATCATCTTCGTTGGCAAGGCTCCTGAAGTATTTCTCCGTCTCCTCCTTCACGGCAGAAACAAGGTAAGGTTTAACGACAGGTATCGTTCTTTCACCTAGGGAGTTTCAATTACCATGGATACCATGAGCCCGATCTTGCGCATCATTGTATCGGATGGCTCTTGCAATGCACTCCCTGAACCTGCGTTCGTCGTTTTTTTGCTCTGTAATGCTAATAAATAAAATATGATGGTCAATAAAAGTATTACCGGCCTCTTTTATTATAAAAATCTTACCATGAACAATGTTCGATCCAGTGATTGTAGTCCTTTTGGTTGACATGGCTTCACGGTTGCCATTTGAGAGAGCAACAGATACGGCCATAGTTACTACTTGGGGAATCTTGCTGATGGTTTCAGTGAGAGTGTTGATCGCTGTTTTTAAGGAATCAACCATTTCTTTCAATGATTCGATTTGTTCTTGCAAGTCACGAGCTTGATAAGAGGGATTGCTAGGGTTGATTTTTTAATAATAAAAAGTTGGAATAAAATAAAGTTGTTAACATGGATAGATAAATATATTTTCTTATATAAATGAAAAACCGCCCTGATGGTTAGGCCGATTCGGCATGTCTTACAATTTTAAAAAAAGATGTTCTACTCGTCCAATGATTTCAAACAACCCTGTCCTGGATCAGCCGATCAGGAACACTCTTCCATTGTTCTATTTGAATTGCGACAGAACCAGTAAGATAGCAGACGTCTTTTGCATCCTGTTCAATTGGTTATGGCTAAACATAATGGCTGTATCTCATCCTTTTTCCAATCCTTCAACTGGGTAAGATATGATACTAAATTTTAAGCACCAAATTGATATTTCTACATAAAACAAAAAGGTATAAATAATTCGTATTAAAAAAAGGTTTGATATACTTCCTTTCGACAATCACAAAATTATATTTGAACTATAAACAATGTCTGCCCCTAATAGAATTCAGAAGCCCAAGGTCTTAGGTGTCCCCAGAAGTGGTTTAAATAAGCCTCTTTTGCGAGGTATTTTCAATGAACATCGTACTGGTCCCACTTTGCCTGATGTTACTGGTCCCACTTTTCCTGTTGTTACTGGAGCTTCTGTATCTGAAGATAATGGAGCTATTGTATCCGAAGACAATAGAGCATTTGGATTTAAAGATAACGATATAGGGATGTCGGAATATGGTGCTTTTGATATGTCGACTGTTAATCAAGAAGTAACACAAATGCTAATCGACCAGGAAGTACGTCGAGAGGAGGAAGAGCATGACCGATATGTCGAAGGTGAGATTTCAGACATAGAAGATAAACACATTGAAACCGAAGATATGCAACGAACGAATAATTATATGTTTGAGTCTACAACAGAAAATGTCGATCTGGAAGAAAGCACAGAAGGTAAATAATATATTATTTGGTCAAATATTCCATGGTGTACCTGATATGTTTGGAATTGCATATAGTTGTGCACAATAGTGGTGATGATCAAGATGGTCCCGTTATCAAGAATGTCATTATACCGGATTATCCATTTACGAAAGATGAGCTGGATAGTTTGCAATTTACTTATCTCTGTATCAACAATAATATGACGGTCCAGTCTATAAGGAATATGAAAACGTTTATCGAAATGATACTTAACCGAAACAAAACACGTAAGTCAAGATAGTACATTTTGCCAAAGTTTTTCCACTTACCTTTTTTTTATAGCTCATTCTCATAAAAAAAGTTGCTTGTTCTCAAAGAGTGTCTTGCGTTGATCAAAAAGAAAATACCTGATTCTTTCGTCCGTACCCATGAAATCTGCTCGGGTAAAGGTTGTTATCTTTTTGATCCTGTTATTGATGTTGATAAGCTTGCTTGTCCCCACTGCGGTGCTTCCAGACGGCCCGGTTCTGTAGTCAAAATGGTTGACATTGGTGATCACATAAGCGACATGCTCGCCTGCGACGAATTCCGTGAAGAAGTAGAGCAATACCGGGAAGTCATCGATTCTAAAACAGATGATGACCCCTACACAGATTTCTTCTCTGGTTCTGCATATCAAGAGCTTCCGGCGAAAGGTCTGTTTGCCGGTAAGCATGATATCGGAGTAGTTCTCTGTGTAGATGGTTTTACTTCTCGTGTCTCCAACCAACGTATGGTGATGGTCCATGTCATCGTTCCTAGTATAGATCCATCAATCAGGTAAAGTATAATCTTTTAATATAAACTCAAAAATCAGTATTAATTTCTTATTTTTACAACTAATTTAGATACACAGATGCTTATACCTTCCAAATAGCAATTCTTTTTAGTGATACCAAGACCGACTTTGATTCGTACTTATGCCCAATTATTCAAAGTCTCGATCGGTTGAGCCGACAACCCATCGTTGTCAAACGTAATGGTATCTTAGTTGCTAAATCGCATGTTTACAACCTTTGCATTGCAGATGGCATCGAGATCAACCAACGGTTGTTAAAGTTTGCTGGCCATACAAGTTGGTATGGGTGTCGATTTTGCCTTGGTAACTAAAACAACTCAATTGAATAACACTTTCAAATTCTAACCCTCCTCCTTAGTAAAAGGTGGCCACCCCGTCGAGGAAAAAAAGTCCGGGATGTATTTTTTCGAAAGAGGTGCTCCTATTCGTACAAGAGAGTCTTTGATCGAAGAAATAGTAAGTGCTAGGAAAGAGCTTCATTTCAATATAATATTAAATACCTCTTCTTATTATAGCCTGCTGGAACGGAAAGATACGGCATCAAGGAACCCACGCCTTTTGGACAGCTACGTACAGTACCTTCCTCTCTATTGACTTTTTCATGTGTGATGAGCTTCACATGTTCTCAAATGTTAGCAAGCTTTGCTTCGATCTCTTTTCCCCAAGATACAATGGTCGTTACAAGTTTGTTGATAAAGAGGCATGCTACCCCTTTGCTCTCATCATGGAAAACATCCTCAATGTCAAAAGATCGATGGATGAATCTCGCTGCACAATCTCCTCCGATTTTAATGGCTCATTGAAAGGTGTACTTTCAGAAAACGCTCGTTCCATGTACCGTTCTGTGGGCTGGATAGCTTGGTTGGTCTACGTTGTTCCGACAATAATTGCTCCTCTGTTTCTTGCTAAATAAACCAGGATTGCGGTTGTTGCGCTTGCCCGTGGAATAAAAATCAGTCTGCAATGGTCGATCTCGTCTGCTGAGGTTCAGGAAATTGAAAGGTATTTAATTTATTGATTTCGAGCAACCATGTAATATTTAAATTACCTAACTGTTATTTTCTATTTAGATCCTTCGAAACATGGTTCGAGTATCTTGACACCTGTCTTGCCAATGATACGATTTCCAGAACTGTTTTCAGGTCAAACCTCCATCGGCTCCACCATATACCTTACATGATCCGAAGAATGGGGTAAGCTACTGATTATTTAATCCTTATTCGATCATATACTAACCAACTTCTATAGTACATTGCGGTGTTATTCTGCCAGGTCCCTTGAACGATCGATTGGTACCTACAAAAAGCGTATCCGGTCTTCCCTTCATCCTGGTATTAATGCTGGTAACATTATGGAAACCCGGAAGATTTTTGGATTCTTCAACGCTTCCAATATCTTTGATTTTTCAGCTTTGACGTCGCCCCCCGACAGCAATGATAAGAACTTCGAACAGCATCCTCAAGATTCCACATTTCCTCAACTCTGGTCTCCTTTTGATGATTCTCTCCCACAGGTTGGCGTTCTCTTGCAGGGTTCTTCGGGTATTCTCATTTGTGGCTATTATAGCACTTTCCCTTGGTGTAAAGCATTGATGAGTTGTATGACAAGGCTGACTGGCGTAAGACAACGAGTTGTATCGGCATTTCATCAACAACAAAGACTTCGAATTTCGACAAGGTTATTCCATGATAATCAAGTCTACATTTCGGAGTTGTATAAGAAGAAGAATATGTCATGCTCTCGTGGTGGTGAGTTCGTCATGTTCGAAGCGGTTCATAAGAACAAGTAAGTATTTTATGTTTTACTATCGCCGTATTGCATTTATTGACACTCTTCAAATTTAGTCTATTCGTTCCAGTTAAAAATTGGTTTGTTTGTAAGATTCTCTTCTTTTTCCGTTTCCGGTTTTTCGCCAATGAACAAGGGTCCCATTACGTTTATGGTGAATTGGCAAAAACACATGGCGTCTCTGCACTTGCAAAGTTTATTCCTCGCATTCAGCTGTTTAATGGTAGGGATAAAAAGTTTGTTGTATTTGATGCAAGGGATATTATATCGGCTGTTGGATTGCTGGATTCTTCGGACAATTCCGCCTTTAAGTATGTCATAAAAACTGGTGATGCCTTTGCGAAAGACATGCTTAGTACTGCTGGAAAGATCGGAAATCTGGAATAAAGGGCTATTCAACTTCGGCAAAAAAAATTTATCGCTCCCTTGTGTCACACACAATTCTAGTATTTACTTCAAACTTTTGTTTCTGCCATCAATAATAAACTTAAATACCATTTTCTTATCCCAAAACTACTTTAAATATGTATTGTTATCATTATATAACAGTTTTTATACTTTTTATGTCTTTTACGTTTTTTTGATTTTCAGGTTCAGGTCTAATTTTTACCTGAACCAGCGGTTCTGGTCTAAATTGAAACTTTACCGCGATTAAGTTTCAGGGTGGTAGTAGATATAAGATGATCTTTATTGTTTTGTATTGTCGTAAGACTTATAGTAATTAATCCAAGATACAAAATATATAGTTAGGAGATCAAAAGATAATTTTATTACAAATATGAATTATACTATTTATGCGTGTTCTCAAGCAAAAAAAATTTGTGAACCCCTCTTTTTGTAAAAACTTCGAACCCCCCCCCCCCAAATTAGGTATAGCGTATGACATCAGGGCAGATTTTTGTCAGATTACTATCCTCCTGTAACTTTTTTTCTTTTTATTATTTTTTTCCCATAAATTTATTATTATCTTTGCCAAAATGTCTACTTTCAAAGAATTACCCAATGAGTTTACAACTGTTTACGAAGAATCAATGAAGCTCATCAACATGAATGTAGCCGCAATTCAGTGGTATATGGAACAACGTCAGTTGGAGATCAACTTGCTTCACGAAGCTTTTCTTTTTTACTTTTCTTCAGTTTTTGATGTACCTTCATTTTTTCATGCGTTACCCTTCCTATTAACTGGCACACGTTCAACTTGAGTTCGTCCAAATAACAATGGAATGTTTTCCAACTATCACTACTGGACAATCACGCACCCTTTTCTCGCTGACGATGACAATCCACGCACTAGTTTTCGAGCAATTTATCGCATGAATTTTAGCAGCTTCGAAAGACTTGTCAACGACATCAGTCAGCACCCAGCATTTGATCTGTTAGCCCACAACAGCATCCCCGCATACATCCAGATTTCATGTGCTATATGGCGCTTAGCCAACTGTCATATTGGTTACAGAAGTAGTAACATGGCTTTTGGTGTATCGCATGGTAGTTATATCAACTTTTTCCGAAGATTTTTGGTTGCAATCGAAGGGGTATCCGGAGATCTCATCAACTGGCCCATGGATCAGCAAAGGGTTGAGGAAATTCAAACAGGTTTTAAATGGCCTCATGGTCAAGAAGAAGGGGCTCTCCGTCGTTTGCCCAAAGCAATAGGAGCACTTGATGGTAAAAATGTTGTTATTGAGTGTCCTAGAGATCACCCAGAACATTGGCGTGATAGAAAGGGTAACTTTGCGATGAAACTGACAGCAATCTGTGACAACAAATGCCGTTTCACGTACATCCGTGTCGGTGACTCTGGTAATAGCGAAATATCCATAACATGTTAATTGTCTTACTGATATGTATATATAGGTCGCACCCACGATGCAGGTGCTTTCAAGTGGACTGAAGTGTACACCCAGATTTTACGACAGCCAGCAACATTTTTCCCTTTGGACGGTTACATTCTTGCAGGTTATTTATATACTGACTATAAAGTTAACATATAATTTACTTACACACCCTCTTTAAATTCTGCATATGCTCTCTGTCGTAATGTAATTGTTCCATATCCTTTGAGTGAAGTATCAGGCAATTCTGACGAGGCCGTTGCCAAACGCAAATTCAACAAGGTCCACTCTTCAGCAAGGATGACCATCGAAAGGGCTTTTGGAATACTCTCAGCTAGATGGAGGTTCATAAAAAAACACGTCTACATGAAGAAGATTAAAGATATATGCCAAGTCATTACTGCGGCTTGTATCTTACACAATTTCGGTATCAACATTGGGGATCCAGATTTTGAAATTGACGAGGGAATCGAGATGGATGAAGATGAAGAGGGGAATGGCGAAACAGCTCGAGAGTCTGTTCGTACAAGAAGAGATGAGTTGAACCGATCGTTTCAACCTAGACAATAAAGAGGTACCAAATGTAATTTAACATATGCATTAAAAAAAAGAATTTCTTTATTGATTGGGTCTTTGTTGATGCATACGATTATGGAACTCGTTTAATCTATCACCGTTTCGTTCCAAAGCAGCTGTAGCTCGGTTTAAAGAAGCAATGATTGCTCTTCCCGTAGGATCTCTTCTTCCTAATCGTGAATCCATATACCCTCTGAACTCTCGAAATGTTCCATTACGAAGCTCGTGCTCTCTATCAACAATGCGATTAAGCATAGCTTCAGTATCAGAGGTCGTGGTAGATGGTGTAGAGCCTACGTTTGATCTTGGACGACGAGGTGGCGCAGAGGAAGAATTGGTAGGTTGATGGGCGGGAGAAGGATTGGGTGGTGAGGTCGTAGAAGGATTGACAGGAGGAGGAGGAGTACTGGAGACGTGATCGGGAAGGGATGTTTCCACTATTCTGCGAGAAGAAGGTGATTGCAATTCCTGAGGAGGAGCAGGACGTTCATGTTCTGCAATAGGTACAGACAAAGATTCAGCTGGAGCTGTAGATGATCATTGATTTGCACCATTAGTATTGTCAACGAACTGTCTGGAATGGGATGGGTACATGTGTGGTGGCAAGATGGCGGGAAATTTCGTCAAGATCTCTTCCAGCTTTTTATAGACAACATCAGGTTCGAAACCTGATCCACCTGATGATTGGCGTCTAGCAAACTCTTCCTTGAAATCTTTCACCATACGCTTCCATTTT